>NC_038244.2:41841290-41914052 GCF_000004515.6 Glycine max
TTTATAAGAAAATCATAAATAGTTTTAATTTTCATTTTAAGTACTTGTACGATAAGACAAAACACAAATAAATTTCAGAATAGCTCTTCCAAATATCCCTAAATCATGATTGATGTTAGCTTGAACTTGAAGTACTGACCCAATGTTGTGAAGATAGAAAACAATCATAGCATGCCTCCTTAACCACTAGCCTAAAATTATTTGCTTATTATTTTGGTAATCTTTTAGGAAACAACAGTGGATTTTTGTTATAATATAAGAGAAGCTCCAGTCCAATGTGCATGAATTTTTTATTACTTAGAAAGAAAAGACAGAGATGCAATCAATAAGCAGATTTGCATCGATGAGAGATATCTTAGATCTATAAAGATTATTATGAAAAAAGAGAGACAGCATCGAACATGTGCATATGATTAGGATTAATAGTTAGTCCTCTGGACTTTCAATAACTGAAACTAACCATATGAAACCAGAGTCAAATCCCACCCACCACTGACCACACCTTGGTGTAGAGTGATGACTTAGATTTTGGCTAATGAGAAATATATTTTCTCTTACTCCAAATAAAATATAGCAAGAACGGTTGTTAAAAAAGATTAAAAATATTTATATTTCTTAATTAAGTAATTCAGAATTTGAATTTTAATTAATTTTTAGGTATAAAATAAATCATATTATATAAAAAAGAAATATTTTTCTAGTGTACATTCGAAATCTTTAATGAAAATTAATTTATACCAATATAATGATATATATATATATATATATATATAATATGATAAGAGTTAGGATAATCGATGTAAAGTTGACAAAGACACTCAAATAAAAACCTAAAACTATTAGTATTAATTATTATTTTTTAAAATGAAGTAGGGACATGTGCCTCGTACTAATACACGTAGGTTAATTCCTTTTTATACGCCAACTTTGTTTAAATGCGGGGACTCATGTAATTAAACTAAGTATTATCATTCATATATATTTTTTAAAACACCATGCATGAAATGAGATGAAAAATAATTATTTGACTCGGCATGTATTAACATTATTATAAATATTCGGTGTGGCTGTGTAAGGGGGTTGGAGTTAGATCGAGTTTATAAGATATTTAAATTCAAACTGATCAATATTAATCAATTTAAATTGGTTTAGATTTTTCAAAATGAATAAATAACAACCTAAAATGAACCAAGGTGACAATATTAAGGTTGGACAATTAGGTTTAATAATAAAAATAATAAAAACATAGAGAAAAATGAGATAAAAGAAATCATAATAGAATGAAAGAAAGTTATTGCATTGTCTTACAAAATCGTATAACAAAAAATAAAAAATATTTAAAATGATAAGGGTTCGAGTTATTTTGAGTCAGATAGAGTTCTAAGTGCTCAAACCCAATACTAGAATCAATATAATTGGGATTGTAACTTTAAAATACAAGCCAAACTGACAGTCCAAACTAACCCAAATTTTTCCTTTAATTTGGTATGAATTCATCCATGTTAATATACGGCAATGATTCACTTAATAAGTAGAGGCACATATGTAAATTGCCCACAAAATTTGATGGGAATGGCTATGCTAGATAAGTATCTTAATTCTTAATTTTGGGTATCTAATAGGAAGACTTTTCACGTGAGAACGAGAGTAACGAGGAATAGATATTGAACAATATTCTTTTTTTATCATAAATAAATAAGACTAAAATACACAGATCATGTAACTTTTTTTAAGTAATCAGTAATCTCAGATTTAATCATGACCATGTGAGAGGAAATGGATAATATATATAGGGATGCACCTACTTATGGTCTTGGGGGATGACCCCCCTAACTTAAAAAATATATATAATACGTCTAATGTATTATATTTTTTTATTTTATTTTAGATTCTAATTATATTGTGAATATATTAATATTTAAGTGCCATCTTTGAAAAATATTTTCTTTATATTTTATATTATTTTTTTATGATAATAATATATTATTTTCTATTTTTTTAAAAAAATTATAGTCTTTGTTGTAAACATAATTACATTGTTTTATTTTTCAGATAGAACATTTAAGTGTAATTTTTCTTAATATTTTTTTCTTTTTATAATTCGTTATTACTATTTTAAATATTATAAATTATTATATTTGCAATTAAATGAATTCAATAACATTTTATTTATACTTATTTTATTTTACTAACGGAGCAAGCTTATGAACACTACATATGGGATTGTCAACTTAAGTTTTCAGATACACTAACTAATATTCCCTCTTCTACAAATTATTAATATTCTTTGTATTATTCTCTTTATTTGTCCATCTCATGTTAATTTGTTCCTTTGAGCATTGCTTGTGAGGTTTGAGTATGCTTCTGGCCTCAAGTTCATGAATTCAAATACGTCGTCGTGTAAACTTTGGAAAAGAAAGAAAAAAAGAGTAAAGTCACATAATACTCATTACTATTGCAATTCCCTTTTTGCTTTTTCCTAAAATTGATACGGATTAAGCAAACATCATCATCCTCCTATGGATGACACTTATGAATTACTCAATCCGTCGAAATGATTTTAAAAAATATATATATTTTATAAATTAATTTAAAATTAATTATTCAAACACAAATTAAATTCATAATTTTTGCGTTTTAATCAAATGAACTAATATGTTAATTATATTATAAAATAATTAATGTTGTTATATGTAATACTAAATTTTTTAATATATATTTAATATGCATATAAATTTAGATAATAAATTTTATAACAATAAATTTTAATCTAATAATTAATTTTTTACGTATATAAATTTTAAATACAAATCATAGATTTCATAAAAATTCATATATCTAAGCATATTAATTATTATATCAAAATTAATTATCACAAAATTTATTATATAAATGTACATACGCATTAAATATATATTAAAAATTTTAATATTATATATAACGATATTAATTATCTTATAACATAATTAATCTATTGATTTAATTAATTATAATATTATGCTAATAACCTGAAACCTTGAATCCAAGAATAGTTGTGATTATAGTTGGTCATGTTAGGACACACCATAGTTTTAAAATTCAGCTTGAAGGAATTCATTGAACCGAGAACTAGTGATTTGATTGGTCCAAGTCACGTGTAGGAATATCAATTATGCAAGCAAACTAGTAAGAACTAATGTTACGTGGTCGGGTGAATATATGATCGAACCAACTAACAGGTAAGTTTTATGATTCAGTCTTGTTCGTGTTCAACAATTTTTTTTTGAAAAAAAGGGCTTAATTATAAAATATAATATTAATATAAATTTTATGTAAAAATTGTTAATTTTTTTAATTTATTATATTTTTATAATCTTATATATTATCTTTTAAAATATAATATATAAGATAAATTATATTTTCACATAAATTAAAATATGTATTTATATAAGTTTTATTTTTATTTTATATATGTTATATTTATTTTTTAAAATAATGTTTGTGATTTAATATCAATGTTTTTTATTTATATTAAAATATTCATGTTATCTATTATAATATAGATAAAAAATAATTTTAATAAATTGCATACATACATATTTTAAAAAAGAAAATATTATCATTTTATTTAATTATGTATCTGTACTATATAGTTTAATTTTTAAAAAAATTCGTACATGATTCAATAAATTTAAATATAAATAACAAATATTATTATAATATATAACAAGAATATATTCATATAGAAAAATACTATCATTAAATGACATATATAAATATTAAAAATTCATTTTATAAAATTATAATTTACATAAAAAATATACATTAAAGATAAAAATTATATTATATATTTAATTTATAAAATAAGTTTTAAATAGTATGATAAAAATACATAAAATTATAAAAATATAATATATAAAATAAAAATAAAGTTTATATAAGTATATTTATTCTAATTTATGTGAAAATAAAATTTAATATTATATATTATATTTTAAAAGACAATATATAAGATTGTAAAAATATAATAAATTTAGAAAAAATAAAACTTGAATTTTAAACTATTTTCATATTAAATTTATATTAATATTATATTTTATACTAAATATTCAAAAAAATACTTAAATATAGTAATAAAAAAGTGTATCATGATTCTAATCTTTTTTTTTAAATATATTAAAATGATGTATTTTAAAATAAAAGTATTCCAACCTTCACACTCCTTAACAATAAATTCTGAGTCTTGCGTGCATTTCATCAGCAAGACATTGATTAGTTTACGAATCAGATTATGATATTTATCTAGTGTAATGGAAAATATATGGTAAAGAGAAATTGTTAGAATATTTTAATTGATTAGTTATATCATATGACCTCGAACGAGAGATTCAATTGATTTGATTTAAATAAAAGATATTTCATTTATCTATATCTATAGTTTACAATATTTTTTTTCGCAACAATTTGTTTTTAAATCAATATATTAATACATCATATGAAACATCAATCGATGATATAAGACATAAAATTTGTCTACTAAATAAAGGTTTTCATAACGCTCTTCAGGTGCATGCTTAATTTCCTCTACGTTTTCGTGCTTCTTCCAAGCATTTGAGGCATTGAATTTAGACTAGTTGGCCAGGTTTTCTAACTATGTCGTGTCATGAAGCTGACCATGACATGAATGTGTGTATGTGTCACAATTTCAAGTTTTACTCTTCTTCTTGTCCAATAAAGACGCTTTCGTGCACTTTTCGAATCCTAAAAGTTTATATCTTTTAAATTTCTTCCCTAAATTTGTGGTGAATAAGTTTGTAGACTACTTGGGATCAAGGAGTGGCCACACTAGCCATTTTGTGAGTTGGCTTTTTTTATATAATTTTTTTGGTTGAGGTTAAATCATCTGTCTTTGTGTGTGTTTTTATTTGCACTATTTACATAAAACCACCCATATGTGGTAAGAGGGTTTCTTTTCTATTTTCTGTATCCCCATTTATACATAAGAATCCATGCTTCAATACAAATATTTTAGCTCTTTACTTAATTAAAAACATGACTGTAGAATTCTCAATTTTATTTCGAATAAAAATGTCAATTGTTATTTTCCTTTTTTTCTCAACTCCGCAGTGAGTTTTATAAAGAGATAAATAAACAAATTAAATTTTATTGTTCATTCGTTAGTAAGGACATTAATTATAAATTAAATGCTAGCTCTCAAGTCTATACTTATATTCTTTTATGTATTTCTGCTCTTATCATGAATGAAATCACGTAAGTATATTTTCATAAATAAAAAAAAGCATGATTGTGAAAAGGGGTAAAAATTATCCGCAAGTAACATTGTAACATGCATATCTTATATAAATTCTACGTATAAAATTACAGTTGATAATTCCCATCCTATATATCCTATTGACATGACTCATGACTGATAATCATTAATTTTGTTATTGTAAGAAAGATGTAATTTAATTTTTTATTTTAAGAATTCAAAATAAATGGTGATCTTCATCTATAATTATATACTATAAATTTCAAAATTACAAATCAATAACTTTCAATAAATTAACGGATGATGCATTTGTTGGGTCTCCTACCTTACGCAAAAAACAACTTTATTAGAGTTGTCAATTATAAATTTAAAAATTACAATAAGGCATGTGTCAAAACGACAACTTTCAATAAATTAATTAATGGATGCATCTAGACCTCCTACTTTAAGACAAAAATAACTTTAATTTAGAGTTATCAGATACAAAACTGTTATGTGTACGTATAGCTTATTTTTAGCATCATTTAAATCTTCCTCTCCTTCGGTTACATAAGGGAAATTGTTATATGTGTTAACTGTTTCTTTAAGAAGACTGGTGTATGCCATACTTTAATGGCTGAATTATTTGGCCTTCTCATTGGTCTTCATGTGGCATCAATTGAAAATTTATTACAAAACATAGCGTATATATAGAGATATACTCAAAGATTGTTGTCAAGCTGATCGAGGAAGAGTGTATGAAAGAAACTCTCACTGTTATGCCATTGTTCATGAAATTGGTATATTTTGATCCAAATTAAAAATATAAAAAAAAATAAAAACTCGATCTCTTAGATTTTACTTCTAAGAGAATTTGACGTAAAGTGTATAATTGGCCTATTTCTTCCAAATACTATAAGTCGTTATTTAGAGGATTAGTTCAACTTTCAAGTCATCAACATGTACTGCACCATATCAATTATAGCTTCTACGCGCGTTTTCAGCATATCCAATTAAGGAAATTAATTATCATTTTGCCTAGGTTCACTTTAATTTCTAATACATTCACCAACACACTAATCACATCATTAGCTAAAAGCAAACCCTTCCAAATCAACCGTGTTTACACTCTACAAACTTGACCAACCACGTAACATATAATTTTGTTACAACAACTAAATGAACATTTCAACAAACACATATCACTAGTACACATTAACAAATAACAACACACTCAACACCATATATATCAATTATACTGGTTATATCACTAGTACATATTAACAAATAACAACACACTCAACACCATATATATCAATTATACTGGTTAAGGTAGTCCCAAGTTAAGGGCTTAAAGACATGAGCAGCCTCAGATTCTATGATCTCCAACTGTTTCTTGGCAAGGTGCATGTACACAATCACAACTAGAAAAATGGCTTTTTACGACGGTTAATAAGTGCTTTTAACGACGGTTGTAAACCGTCGTTGTATATAACGTCGTTGAAACGCAATTACTTTTTATGACGGTTATTATAATAACCGTCTTTGAAAGTGAAAAATTTTCAAAGACGGTTATTATGTAATAACCGTCTTTGAATGCAGTGTCTGGTTCAACATTCAAAGACAGTTATAACATAATAACCGTCTTTGAATGTTACGTCTGGTCGACATTCAAAGACGGTTATTATGTAAAAAAATCCATAATTATAAATATATATTAATATTTATAATAATTCTTTTTATAAAATATTTATGTATCGGCTTAATTCTTTGTTAAATCCATAATTAATATATGTACACAATGGGTGGCCTTGACTAGCCGAAAAAGAGAAAATAAAATTAATAGCATTAACTATAAAAGTATATTTAATTTTATTTGATGATCTCCTCATTATTTAAGAAAAAATATTGTTTGATTTAAAAGGATGTTATAAGAACTAATCTTTTTAAAAGAGATGTTAGGGTGTTATTTCATTGTGTTTTTTTACACTACCCCAGAAATACTCTCTTTTGTTTTTAATTTATATTTTACATAAATATTAATTACTATAAATAATTCACTTACTAATTAAATTCAATATATTATTTTTTGGCATAAATATATTAATTTTTTAATATATATATATATATATATATATATATATATATATATATATATATATTCTTATCTTTATATTTCATTTTTCTAAAACATATTGCTAACTCCATGCATCTTGTATCAAGTTCTGGCCTTTCTATGCATATCAGCAAATGCACAAATATTAATTTATTTTCTGTTAAAAGAACTTCAAACAGGGACAAAAATCTGGTGCAGAGAGAAATGAGGGCCAAATGTTTTCTTTTTCTTTGGCTATAGAACCCTAAATATATATGTTGTTACTAAAGGTATCATGATTGACAAAGTTCATTTTCTGGATTCGAGGTGGAATCAATCAAGATGAAGAATGCATAATTTACTGAAGGGATCTCATTTTAGTGGGGAACTTTGAAAATCACTTAATGTTGTACACTAATAAGAAAATGCCAGGCCTATTCAATCTTTTGAGTGGAATTTGTATAAAATAGTGACAGAGACATTACCACTAGGCCAAACAAAAAGGCAAAACCACGCCATAGAAAGTAATAAAATAAAATAAAAAAGAGGCTAAAAAATAGAAAGCAATGTACTATAGAGATCTTCGGGCTATTCTTATTTTTGTGGAATTATTAGAGTCTAACTTTTTTTCTGAACCTAACTCCAACTTCTGATACATGCATGCTCCCAGCTCCAGGCATTAACCAGAAAAAGTAAATAATTTCTTAGCTATATAATATATGTGATCTAAGACATTCTAAGAATTGGAAAGTTCCTCCAATAATGTGATGTGAAATTGGCTGATGTCATGAAAATTATCAACTAGTAGTACCTTATAATTTGTCAGTACACTGATGTAGAGCATGTGATACACTAAACCCCCACTAAAAGAGTTTATAGTGGAGAAGCATTCAAATTATGACATCCGATAAAAGTTATGACACTTTGAATTACTCCCAATATGAATATATATATAGAGATCTATATATATATATATATATATATATATATATATATATATATATATATATATATATATATATATATATATATATATATATATATATATATATATATATATATATATAACCATGTCTAGAGCTTTCAAAGAATATTAACAGTTCTTCTTCTGTACATTATCCAACTACAGACTTGTTCTACGGTCTGGTTCTTCCTAGTTGATATTTAGTGGCTTTTTTATGTGGGAGCTTCATTATGATGTTGGCTACAAAGTCATCATGGATTGGATATTGACGCCATCATGACATTGGATATAACGTACAAGACTAATCTTTGATTTTGAAAGGACACATTGGACTTGGAGTATATTAACAAAGGATAATATCAAGGAATTTGTTAAATCACAAAAAAAAAAAATAAGCCAAATTAGGTAAGACAATATCAAGCAAAATTTCAGAAAAACAATTCAATGCCTTCTGCTGCTAAAGCAGTCTAAGAGGGTTAGTATAAACCAAAAACAGAGAGGCTGGAATCATTTGCTCCATGACTCTATCAGTCTGTTTGCTACCTTTTGAGAGTTAGAACTGAACTTTTCAAACTAGTCATGACTCAATAATTATAAATTATATCAGGCAAAACAAGACGTAAGACAAACAAAAGAATTATTCTCTGTAGTTTGATGCTTCTTGATCATTCTCTCTACTTGGTTTGAAAATAAATCACAACTGTGTGAGAACTAGAAGCAAGCACAATAAGTGGCAGAGATGTCAAAGTCTCTCATTTAATCATGGACAAAGAAACTTCATTTTAGCCCATCAAGAAGACAGGGGAATTTTATAATGGAACATTCTATATGAAAAAACATATTCAATAGTTTCATGGACCCTAAAATATGTCAAAGTTCATTTCTCATATATTTCCAAAAAAGAATCTCCCATTCTAGTGTATGAGACTACAGAACTACAAATGACATAAAATATGTGCCATACCCGTTGATCATCTGATCCAGATATCAGTAACGAACCTTTGGAATTCCAAGCCACCGCATTGACACAGCCAGTGTGGCCCTATTAAATTCATGAGCAAAAGGATGCCCAGCAAAGTCAACAAACAAAATTTGGGATAAATAGATTTTATTTTTTGTATTGAGGGGGGATGCACAGAGAAGGAAGAAAACAGCTGCAGAAACTTGAAGAGAATGTTAGTGGAAATCTATGGCTAGTGCAAGCATTTTTTAAAAAACTCATGACTACTGAAAATAAGTCTAATCAATATAATATAATTAAGGTTTCAAATTGTGGTTTCATCAGGATTGCGGGAAAATGGGAAATTGCAGACAACCGCATCTGATGAGGCCATAACTGTGATTGTGTTGTGGTCATGATAAACCCAAAAACCTTGATGTTGCGGCCACATTGATTTTGAAAGGACACATTGGACTTGGAGTATATTAACAAAGGATAATATCAAGGAATTTGTTAAATCACAAAAAAAAATAAGCCAAATTAGGAATTCAAAATTTTAAAAGTCACTTTACAAAATTCCATGCCTCTGTACCTCGAATTTCCAAGACCTTCCTAAATTTACTTCGCCTCTACAAGAATCAACAACAAACAGATCAGTTTCCTCGTCAAAATCTAAAACACAAAGAGAGGGAAGATAAAGTGATAAATAAAAGAACCTTCTTCGCAGGTGTATCTACGACTCTCTGTAAGAATCAACAGTTTTCCCTACTTAGGGTTCAAGACTTCAACCCCTCGCGGAGGCCACCAGTGCACGACGAGCGGTGCACGGTTTGTGGTGGCGCGTTCAGACGATGCCAACAAACATGAGCAGAAACACCAGAGACTTCTATTCTGGTAAAAGCCCTACGAGATTGTCGTCTTCGAGGCCGTGCTTGTTCCAATTATGGCAACAAACACGAGCAGGAACACCAGAGAGATCTATGAACAGATCTGTCACCTCTAAAGCTCCATCAAGAAGATTTGTTGCCTCTAGATTTCTCTTGCAGTGTTTGGGGAGGAAGCTGAGGGGCTTGGAGAATGAGAAGAGGAGGATGATGGAAGAGCTGAAGTGATTTCGGATTCAAAGAAAGGACAAGCTGAGGGGCTTGAAGTGATTTCTTCTTTTCAAGTTCAATGAATTACCACCGCGTTTTTCTCTTGCGACGGGTTTTGAAAAACCGGTGCTAGGGTTCAAAGAAAGGACAAGCAGAACAAAGAAAGGAGTTCGTAGCAGAGGACGACGAGGTTGCGGTTTTGTTTTTTTTATTTTGAAAATTACGACGGGTTTTTACTAAAAACCGGCGTAAATTATAAGAAACATAACATTCTAAGGCGGTTTTCAATAACCGCCTTAGAATGTGCGTCCTAAAATGCCATTTGCAAGCCAATAATTTCAAAAATGCCACCGCACCACTTATTAAAGCGGTTCCTTATACAACCGACGTAAAGTGCGTGTCTTAAAAAAGGCTTTTTGTAGTAGTGAATCCAATCACCATTTCTCAAAGGACTTGGCATTGGCATAACATAACCAGTTTCACCACCCCAAGGAAAATGGTATGAGGCAAACACAACCTTCCCCCACCCAAAATCCACTTTGTCCTCCGGAAATCTTTGTCCGGAGGACACCACAAAGGCCGGTCCATCGTCGGCGTTGTTACAATAAATTTTAGTTATACCAGGAACCGGCCGGTGAGCCTCCACCCAATCAATTAGCCCTAAGAAGTGCTCCTCAGTTGTGGCGGCCGCCAAAAACTCGTGAACGGCTTCCGCCAAAAACCCTAGCGGCTCCTCTACCAACTCCTCCACCGGTTTCCCGCCAAAGGGTATGGAAAGCACATTCCCAAAATAACTCTCCATCATTGCTTCACTCTCTTTGTCACCATTGCCAAGCCTTTTCCTTCCATCAACCACAATGCCCATTTTGGCCACAACCCTTTTACCATTTTTCTCTTTCGAAGCCGCACGTGCAACCATCTTCCACAAGAATGCGGAGAAACACTCGAGCTTTGTGCGTGTGGCGGCGAAGACTTGCATGAGGTGGAGCTGCTCCGCCGTGACGTAGTATATGCGGCTGAGGAGAGCGGCGGAGGCGATGGATGGAGGAGGAGGAAGCTCGGAGATGGGGGTGTACATGTGGTGTAGGGAAGGGTGAATGGAACCTGGACGCCGAGGACTAAGGAGGGAGCGGCGGAAACATGGGTGGCGAGAAGCGGTTGGGGCGACAGTGACGACGAGGGTGTTGTTGGGCTTGGTGGGCTGGGCCATATCGGCCCATGAAACAAGGAACATGTTTGTGGAATAAGCATCTGCTACGCGATGGTCAAATGTGCATGCCACAATTATTCCACCACACTTGAGTGAAGTTGCCTACAAAGGGAACATTCAATTATGGCCATATCAATGAAATAGTACTTCATCATGTAATGCAACAACAACAACATTGGTTTGATTGTTATGACCATTGCTGTTGGCTGCAAATTAAGTCATTCTATCTCCTAATTATGTCCTTGATATTTGAATAATATCTTGGCCAATTTTCTTATACATTTTACTACATGTATTTTAAATTTAAGTAAAGTTTAAATATATAAATAAGAAAATATGTGAGATAAAATAAAATTATTATTAGATAATGTATCTTAAAAAAGGAAAAATAAAATAGGAGTTCCTTATGTAATAATGTGAATTATATTTATCTAATGAAAATGGATAAAAGAAATAGGACTTTTAAAGTTGAGAAAATATATGAAAATAAAATTATTTGAATTAAAATGCATCATTTCTAACTTTTTATTTGATAAAATACGTAAAAGGTTAAATTTTGAATTTGAATATGGATTCAATTATTTGATGTAGCAATGTTTGAGAAGAATAAAAAATAAGTTTAACTCATTTTCATTAATCAATTAAAAATCATCATATACATAGTTTTTTAGTTATTACAAAAATTAATGAATTTACCGTACATAATAATTTATAATTAAATTAATAACAACCAAAAAAATATTTACAGTGCTAATACCTTCTAATTATATTCATAAAAAAATATAATTGTGTGAATTTTTTATTTATTTACTTTTTAAATTTTTATTGATTCATATTTTTTAATTTTTAAAATGAGACATTTTATAAAGTGCTAATATAATAATAAATTCAAATGTTTTAAAATTGTGTAAATACTTATTAACATGCATATCCAAACACAAGAGGAAGGTTCAACATTAAAAGTAAAAGGCATATGACTTTTTAAAGTAGTCAAATAGTTAAACAAATTTTAATTTTGATTATTCACATATAGTTATATCACCTAGATTTAAATTTTCCTACATTCTTACAATCTTAAATTGAGAATTGTTCTTAGTTGATATCTTCCTATATAAGATATAATTATTTAATTTATTAAGATTAAAAAAATTGATTAATTTAATTAATAGTAATAAATTTATCTTAAATTGTAACTTCTTTCAAAATTATTCTTGTTATTGATATTTTTCTCTCTTATTTTTTTTAATGGGATATTTTTAATCTAAAATAAATTAATATAAATAATATTATAAATTAAATTTTATAAAAAGAATAAATATTATTTCAAATTTAAATCTTATAAATAATATAGTCATACTTAATACTCTATGTGATTTGAATGGTTAAGATTAAAAGAAAAATCCTAGAAACTAAAGTGATTCTGTTCTCTATATATCCATGTTTAATCGTATGACCCATACCTGGGTGTGTGTGCGTATATATCTCTAATATTTGAATGATCAAGGTTAAAAAGAAAAAATAACCTTTTAAAGTGACGGGCACTTGGATAAGTTGTTTATAATTAAGCTTTCAAATGTAGCTTTATTAAAAATTGAATATTGAAATGTAGTATATATAGATATATATTGTTTATAAATTTAATATATTATTAATTCTGTAAAAAAAACATATTATTGATATAAAATACTCTTTAACTATACTATGCATGATCCAATAGACCAGCCTGTTTAATTTACACCTAGAATCAATTTCACACATTGTAACATATATTTCAATATAACTAAGATTAATTTGAATTATTATAACTATATTTAGTGATTTAAAACAAATTTTATAAAAAAAAATTAAACTAAAGAATCACGTGCTCTTTTTGGAAACAAATTGTCACCGCAATAAATGTTTAAGTTGAATTTTTGGGTCAAATAACTTACGGGATGATGCATATAATTAGGTATCATGTCATATTCAATTAGTTTGCTAGTTAATTATTAGCTAGGTTTCTGGTTGTGGATAGATTTGACATTGTGGTCACAGACAAAGATTCAATATCTAATAATTAACTTCACACCCAATACGTGGGGACAAATTGATGGATTTTTTTATTTTTTTTTATGACGAGTGAAGTGTTAAAAAGAAGAAAAATTGTGAAATATTACATATGATCAGTTTCCGTTACCTGCAGGATTAATGCTACAACTGTCACCAACCAAAAAACTACAATGCTTTTTTTCTTTTTCTTAAGAAATCATGCATGCATGTCTCCGTTAAGGCAGATACTAATTTAGTTTCCGGTATTTAATTGTTATTCATCCAATAGAATTTTACATAAGATAATAATTAACCATATATTTTTTTTAAAATAAATCATTCTCAGTAAAAGTAACGAGTTTCATAGGATTTATGATTCATCAAACATTAACATTAATTGTGTTCCAAACTACTCCAAATACATATAGTGTTCCAAACATGCTCCAAATTAAATACAACACTCTATATCAGAGTGAAGAATTTGAACATGGATAATTAAAATTGGATTCTTGTTATTGTAAAAAAAAATCGAAACATTTTCCTTCTCATACTATCCCTCAGCTTCTTTTTATAAGAAAGGATTAATTGATTTTTAAAAAATTAAGAAATATAGATAATATTTCCAGTTATATTAGTTATTAAATATTTTTTTTTATCGAGAAGTGTCGATCTGCATTAAGGAAACACTTCCTATTTCTACATCTTTCTCTAGTTGGAAATAAGATTGAAGTGTCCACAAAGCATTTCGCTTAAATGAAATGCAATTTGGACCAATGCTTATTTAAAAGGTAAATATTAACTAAAAAGTTATAGAATTAAATATATTTTTAGTTCTCATAATATATTTATTTAATGCTTTTAGTCCATATAATTTTTTTAGTCCTTATAAAATTGGAAAATTTTGATATATTTTTTTGAACGATAAATACTAATTATTAGTTTTTTTGTCAATAAAAAGAATTAAATTCATGATTTTTTTTCTCATTTTCCTTCTTAATAATTCAACCAATATTATATCTCCAGGATTTCCTTCTTAATAATTCAACCAATATTATATCTCCAGGAAACTTTTGATATTGATTCCTCTTATATTAATATTTATTTTAGCATCTATTATTTAAGAAATATCAAATCTATTCTCAAATACATTATTGATATATCATCAATAAATAGTGTGAAGGACTAAAATCATAACATAAAATGTTACAGGGACTAAAACCATAAAATGAGTATACTACAAAGACATAAAATATATTTAATTATAAAAATATAACATAAAATAAGTTGTGACAATAAACACGGTTCATATGACTTAGACAGTGAAAAAAGATATTTGAACATCTAAGAGTAGCTCTATATATATATATAATTGATATGATGGATAATGTGATGTGAGAAAAAAAATAAAAATAACAAAAAAGGAATGATAGGTAGGTATCAATTTAGTGATATTTTAGGAGTTCAAATAACTATTGATAAAAAAAAATTGGTTTTCACATTAATTAGGATTTTCTTTCTTATTAGGGTTGGCCCTGTGGTTGTTTTGTGGTGCAACCACCTAGGTCCATGGCCGAAAGCTAGGGATAAAAAATTCAGTCAATTATAATATGAGAGGGAAACAAAATTCAATTTCTTTAAGCGAAAACTCCATCTTGCTAGCTTATCTAAAACTCCTTTAATTCCTAAAGTTTAACCTTTTAAGCATTAAAACTAACAAAATTTCAACTTCTACAAAAATAAATAATTGTTTATTCGTATGTGATATTTTATTATTTGTATGTATTTGTGGTAAAGAAATTTAATATTTTTAATGAAATGTTATATTTTTTTTATGAATATATATTTATCATATTTGTACACAAAGGATTTCTATCTATATAAAAAAAGTTTAACTTAAATATTGATTGAATAAAATATATAAATTATTATAAATTTATAATATATCTTTGATTCTTGTGAATAAAAAAAATCATTATCTATTATTTTATGATGGACCCATAAAATAATAGGTCGCCTTACTATATATAGATCACATGCATATTTTGATGTTTGTAATGAATATAGTGTCATTATGGCCTGTTAGTAATTATTGTTAACACATAGTACTACCTACATATAGTACCTGGACAGCAAGCACACCATTCTTCTTCTTAGTAACAAACTTTCCTTCAATGGTGTCATCTGGGTTGTAAAAGTTGAGGCACTTTAGCTCCACATCTGCCTCAGCTTCAACAAAATCAACTCCACGATTATTACAAAGCACCTCGGGTTCACCCATATTATTAGGCACAACTTCACCTGCAAATACATAATAAGAGACTAGAGTTTGTGCCAAGGCATTTTTAAGAGACCTCACCATAGATCCAAAGGTCATTTTGTTGGTGCCACTATTCCCTAAGGTTGTGGATTTGAGCATGGGATTTTTGTAGCAAAAGAAGACTCCTACATCAAGTGGAGGTAGAAGTAGGTCAAGGTTAGAAAGTGGGAGCCAATATTCTTGCATTGGTACTACTGCTGCCACCACCTCTTCATTGGTCACATTTACGGAGAAATTTCCATTCTCAACACCCATTTTGGATAAGAATATTTTAGGGGCAAGATATGATTAAGAGTGTTTAATTTCCAAGTTGATTGGCCTCGCAGTATTAGTTCTATTTATAGCTCTTATGTACTTATAAGCTTAATTAGTGGGATGGTACAGGTGTATTTAATTGGAGTCCATGTTGGTTCATCTAGTCCAATTTTCTTTTTTATTTTAATGGAAAAAATAAGCATTGTATAGATGTAGGACTAGCGAACAAATCCTTTGAAACTTAATTTCTAATTGTTTCTCATACTTCATGGGGTACTTTAGTTCAATCATTGAGCAAAAGATTCCCTGTGTGAGATATTTTATATAGAGGTCGATTTTATAAAATGATTGTATGGTCAAAAAAATAGTTAGAAATTCAATGATTTTACCTATGTTCAAGAATTATAAGTATGTAATAGTGTTAATATTTAAAGTAAGAATTTTATTATTCATAGAAATCTTAGTCAACTTAAACAAAATTCCTTCCCCTAAAAAACAGCTGAAATCTCTACAAGAAGAAGAAAGATAATTATATATGATATGTAAATGTTATTATTTCCTTTTTTTTATTTTTTGAAAATTATTTTTATTTTTAAAAGATTAGAATTCTAAATATGATTTGACTTTTTATTTTCTGCTTTGTCAGGGGAGAAGTGTGTGAAGGAAAAGAAAGAAATGTATTTTTAGATTTACTTAAAATTATATTCTTTGTCTGTATTTTTATTTTACCAAAAATGAGATTTGTATTTTTAACTGAAAATAGAATTTTATTGTTTTCATTTTTTGATTTGTTTGGGAAAATTTTTTATTGAAAATATTTTTAAAAATCCAATCAAATATATTTTTATTATTATTTTCTATTTCTAGTAAAAATGAGAACATGAAACAGTCAAATTAAATATTACTAATTGTACTAGTACTTTATATAAGAATTTTTCGGTACATTTTTTCATGTTGGGAAATCCCCTTCATAATATAGTAGGGTTAGATCTGACAAATTATGAAAATTATAAGATATGATCACATGACTAAAATATGACATGTAAAATATTAATTAATCTATAGTAGCATATATTAAAAATTTAAATCACCTCAAGAGAATTTATATTTTAATTAAGAAATCAATTAAATTTAGAGTCTGTCAATATAATAAAATGCTATAATTTATAAAATACTGTATATATATTGCCTATAATTAACATGCGTACAACACCAAGAATAAAACTATTATTTATGGTATATATCATTTATCATTACTTTACGGACCTTTACATACATTAGTAAATACACATATAATTGTGTTAATAATTACAAAATTAGTACCTCAAAAAAATTACAAAATTACATTTGAATAAAAAATTAAAATATAAATAATTTTAAAAAACAAAAACAAAATTGATGAGGCGCCCCTTGTTGCCTCCGGTCTGTCCCTATACATCTTGGTGATAATTTATCCATATCAAATCCTCTCAGGCTTGAAGATTTAAAGATGAATTTTCTAATACTACTACAATAATGGTTTATTACGACGCATTAATAATTATGGTCGGCATAAACTGATATAGAAAGATAATTTTGTAGTAGGGTAAATATAATTATAAGACTAATCTTAGAGACAAGTAGAAGTGAATTAGCAAAGAATCATGTCATCTTTTACAGCATAAAATATTGTAACATAAGTTACGTACTGTCCAAATCCAGAATCCTTAATTAACTGATGTTAAATACGTGAGGTGCTCAAACAAATTTTATATTAATTTATGCAAGAGAATTGTAAATTTACGCAAGTTTAATTATAAAAACAACGATAGAAACTAGAAAGTTACATGTTATGTTAATAATCTTGTATGTATTTTTTTTCTTGCTTAATTGATTTCACTTACTCCAAAGTCACACAACAGTTCCTCTTCATGGATCATATATGAGAACCTTGGAAACTTCACTCAGCTGTACCAAGTGGGGACCTCCTCCTTGTTGTTCGTAACTTTTTTCTTATCTTAGTTTATCTCCTTAAATATAAGGAAATGTTACGTCTTTTTCTCACTAGGTTTATGTTCACCTAATCCATTGCTGACTCCAAATCACTCACTTAACCTTTGATTCCTCTACTCCAAACTACTCACTTAACCTTCATCTTCTTGACGTGATTGATGGCATTTGATTTATTCAAATGTTATGGCACTTGCATTACGCGTACGTGTTGTTCTCTAATTCAAGTGCATTCAATACTACAAGAATATTTGTTATTATATTGGGTCATGAGTTTATCTATAATATAAACAAATTATAGTGAGTTTAATCGTTGATATTGACCAACTACAAATTTTTAATTAATTTTTTCTTGACCAATGTTTTTACAGACGGCTTTTTTTACGATAATGGATAAGAATTAGAATAAGCTTAACTCATTATAATTAAAATAAGTGTTGTAACGGTTTTAACCAACTGTAATTTATTTTTAACTTTTCAAAAATTAAAGATAGAATATTTGGAGCTGTGGGTCAATCACATTGTCCCTCAATTCTTTTACAGATTCTGGCATGATGTTTGATACAAACCTTTTCCCTATCACTGATAAGTTGATATATAATTTAAATAATACTACTAAACTAATTAAATAGCTTAGTATATGACACCCTGTCTTGGTCATTATGTTTATTTAATTATTGAGCTTATTTTGTTTTGAACTTTGAAGTTTAGTTGTTTTATGCAATGGCAGCCAAGAGCAAAATCCTAGTCCTTGGAGGAACAAGTTACATTGGAAAATTCATAGTTATGGCAAGCGTAGAAGCAGGTCACTCCACTTTTGCCTTAGTTAGGGAGAGCACCCTTTCTCATCCTCAAAAGTCTAAACTTATTCAGAGCTTCAAGAGCTTTGGAGTTACTCTTCTTTATGTATGTGCCTTCCAATCACAAATTTCTATTTTCTTTTCAAATAAAATACAGTACTCTTTCAAAGTTCAATAATCCAATTTTTATAATACCTCTGTGATTTAATTTGTAGGGTGATGTAAATAATCATGAAAGCCTTGTTAAGGCAATTAAGCAAGTTGATGTTCTAATATTTACACTAGGTGGGTAGCATATAGATGATCAAGTGAATGTCATAGCAATAAAAGAAGCTGGAAACATCAATGTACGTACATCCATAATCCTTTCTTTACAAATTAATTAACTAATTAATGACTGTCCAGGGTACTTCATTTTGTGAATTGCACCCATATCCAAAAGATATTGTATATTGGTGCATGTTAGGTAATTAAGTTTGTGTACTTATCAAAACAAGGTGACAAACATATCATATTTGTTTCTTGTGTTTTAAGATTTATATAGAAGAAAACAAACAACAAATATAAATATTTGGAAAAAAACAATAACTTCAAAACAAGGTGACAGTTTTATAATCATAAGTGAAAATAGAAAATATTTTCTCAAACTAAACTTGACATAAGTTACCATTCTAATTTATAATTTATATAATAGATCAAGTGACAATTTTTAGTTATACTTTAAGGTGGGTTTTTGCCTTACTTTCTATATTTCATTTTTGTTTCGCTATTTAATCAAATTCATTTCATGCTTATTTATGAGATCTCATATGCAAGTTTGTTATTTCTGTTTTTCAAATTGGTATTGTATCCATACTCATCCAACATAGCTTAATGGAAACCAAATTTCTTTTCTGCGGAGTTTAAATGGTTGCAGTGTTGAAAACTTATTGACTTAGTCATCTGGATTAGATGTGGACCATAACAGGGCAGTTGAGCCATCGGCCAGCTTTTTCGACAAAATAGTGAAAATCAAAAGGGCAATTGAAGCTGAAGGAATCCCTTACACTTACTTGGTCAAATACAGGATGCTATGCTAGATGTTAAGGGTTTATTTGTTGTTTTTTACTTCAGGTATCTTGCAACTTAGAGTTAGATACTAATTTTTTGAAATACAATATCTATTTAAGTGACTAACTTCTTTCAACAGATATTTTTTATACATGCAAATTTAATGATTATACACTTACAGAGCATGATTATCATTTATCGATCTGTCTACTAATACCACACTTGGCCACAATTTTCAGTGCTACTAGCAATAGGTTCATGAAAGCATATGCTGATTTGTAAAAGCCTGAAACAACCAATTAATTATTGGGGTAATTGAGTTTAACATTGTGATGTTAAACTTATTGTTGGGGTCCAAGGAGAATCATGGGTTGTTCCTTTTATGCTTTGTGCTGCTGAAATAGCATAATTTAAAGAAACATTAAAGATTGAAATGGACCAACTCAGGTGGTTCCATTTTATCTCTGCCCTTTCACTTATTGTTCTGATCCCTCAATGTTTTTTGTTTCATTCTGATTTTGTTTCCCCCCTTTTCTTGCTTTGTTTGATTATCAATAATTGTCTCAAATGACATGATGGAAATTTGAGTAATGTACCTAAGTGTGTTGAACCATTAAATTTGGTGCATTTTGTAAGCCAAACTAGTGTAGTGAGTGTGTGTATGTGTGCTGGTGCATTTTAGTAGTGTAAAAGTGTGTTTTTATGATTTTTAGGGCATACTTATATATCTAAGTAATTTAAAGTTGTATAGGCTTGGCCGACCTCTTCACATTGATGTGGTGTTCAAGTAGACATATTAGGAAAAAGGACAACACCTAGGTGGATAAGAATTAGAAAAAACCTATGTAAGTTAACATGTTATATAAAGTATTTAATTTTTTTAGTAAAAAAAGTAACTGTGAGATATTATTTTTTTTTCCATTTAATTAGAGAGACTTTCAAAAGAAATTGTAGGAAGGCTCCAGTGGTAGTGGTAGGACGAGGCCATTAACTCTGCATCAAGAGTTAAATTGTGGGCTGATGTTGCTGGACGCAAGTCTTAGGGACATCTTTATGGCTGGAGACATGTCCTCCCATTATATGCATGGTGTGGAACCACTAACACAAGTGAAGCGAGCATCATGTAGGTCATCTCAAAACATTACTCAAAAGTGGGTGACTAAACAAATCTCACAAATGAAAAACTTGAACAACGAATCAAATAACTACTAGAAAACCATCAAAAAACACAAGAAGAGATACTCAACACCATTAAGGAACTTAAAGCATTTGTGAGTGACCTCAGCCAGCGTCTTCAATCTGGTTGTTGTCACCATCCAAACTATGAAGAATATGACCAATACCATCCCACCTAGTCATTAGAGACATAACATTTATATATATGAATTTTTGTATTATGACTTAGTGGCATACTTCTGTGATTGTTTGATACTTTATACTTCATATAAGCACTTCAATGGGTTTTTTATATGAATTAGCAGCAAGTGCTCATATGAATTTGTATTATGACAACTACCATAGTTCATATATGTGAAAATGAAATATTGTTATGCATTAATTTTATGTTTAAATAGGTACTATTTTTCCAGGTTTTGATAATTTCCGTAAAAAAACAAATTTAATTTAAAAAACATAATTACCGAAGGTTAAACTCAATGTATTACAATAGTTTCTTATTGTGCAGAAAACACATTCTATTACAGCCAAGCCGTTTGTATTATCGACGATCAATTTATTGATGATTAAACCTATTATAATACCTTCTACTTAGAGTGGACTTAGCCCACTGTATTATCGACCGAGATTTTACATACAAACTCGTAGCCAACTTTAAGCTGTTTGTTTATAGTTGTTGTTTTAGTTTGGACAACAGTTTTTTATTATACAAATAAAAGTAAGAAGCATATAGAATTGTTTTTATAAGCAATTTAAGATATTTTATAAAATATTTAACCTAAGAGCATCTTTAAAGTAATAATATGTTTATATATATAATTTTATTTACTTTACAATAATTATTTCAAAGTTTATACTTACGATAATTTTTTATTGACTAACAATTCAAGGTAAAACTGTTGAGTTATAAAACAAATAAGAATACTCAATAAATAATTTTGATTAAATACAGATAATTATAAAGTTTTAAAATTGTGTCTTATTTTATCATCAGATCAAAATATTGTATATACATCTACACCTACAAAACAAGAAAAAAGTTTTAGGGTGGGCAACAACTAAAACTAAAACTATTTTTTGATATAAATTAATGTTTACATCAAATTAAACTAATTTAAAATGTGACGACAAAAAAAATTAAAATCTAATATATAAACGAGAAAAAACATTTTAAAGCAATTAATGTAATTAAAATTGTATCAAAAAATTAATGTAATTAAGAAATTAACGTGTAATTACAAATTTATATATACCACATGAAATAAATAGTATTTCTATAATTAATATAAGAAAATAAAATAATTTATACAGAAGTTAACATATATTTAAAGCAAATGTAAAATGAAATAATTATATATACAATTAATATGAGAAATTATATTAATTAATATATATTTTAACTACCTAATATATAAGGTTTTTAATTATTATTATAGAAGATATTTGAAAACATAAAATTTATGTGTTGATTAGATAACGGAGAACATTTTAAAAAAAAGAAAAACAAAACTCACCACAATAGTTCTGGTAAAAGTAAAATTATATTATCAATACAAAGGAGGGACAATGAATAAGAGGTTTGAGGTGGCAGGGGAGGGGGACTGCCCTAGTGGCAGCCAACCTAGTTTCACCCGTGTGTTTGATATAACAAACAAAAGCATACAAATGTGAAGTTTTTGAGAAATATTTAAAACAAAGTCGATCCTTTTTTTATATGAATCTTTGTGTTCAAATATCCTCTTAGTATATGTTAAATTAAAGTAAAGAAAGAGAACAAATGAAAGATGAACAGCACCAATGCAAACATATCTGCTATGCGTTAAAGTCAATTTGACCTCTCGAAGTAAAGTGGGTATATCATCATGGACTGAACGTACATTTAATTGGCGGCACCTATCGGACAGAAGCGAAATATGGTTCTGATATCATACTAAATTTTATAGTGCACCTATCGGACAGAAGCGAAATATGGTTCTGATATCATACTAAATTTTATAGTGCAGCCAAAGCATCCAAAAGGTCCCCTTAAAAATCAGTTCATAAGAGGATGGTCTACCCAGCTATATAAACACTTATCATGTTCATGAATTACCCAATGTGGGACTATTCTTAACATCATCGAATACCTTATGGCTTATTCAAACACAAAATATAAGAAGTTTTGAAGAATTAAAGTTTAAAAAATGAATTCATTTTCGAATCTCTTATTCTTTCTCATTTTCAAGTTCTCTTCTTCTGTATATTTTAAATTTTTAAAAAACTCTGAGACCACTTTATAAGACTATATTTATGTGCAATCAATCAACAAATGTGCTGATTTGTTTAGAGGAAGAAATGGTTTGATAGAAAAAAATACCTATAAGTTGTAATAAAAGTTTGAGGATAAGCTTTCTATAGAGTAAAAAATGCAGTAAAATATATATTTGTAACATTATGAAAATTTGTGGGTTGTCAAGAACTTAGTTGCATATACATCTGGTGGGTTGTCAACACATTTTTTTTAAATCAACTCATGCAGAGAACCTAGTTACATATGCTGAGAGGAATTAAACTTCTTTGCCAAACAGTAATCATAAAAAACTATCATGGTCAATGAATTGGAAGATATTATTGGCTTGAATTCAAGGTAGATTTCATGGTCAAGGGTTGTTGGCCGGAGGCTCTTAGATTCTTTCCCCCTACCTTTTACAAATGGTAAACCCAAGACTAGCCTGCATATATAAGGGATATCCTTCATTGGATCAATAATAATAATAAAGAAAAAGAAAATTAAAATATATCTAGATTTAACTTTTAACTGTTGCTATATTGGCATCAACAACAATATAGGGCAAATGTCTTTGGTTTACGTACTTCCTATAGGATCGACTCAATTATTTAGATAACTGAAGAATTCAATCACATCACTTTTGGATATACAAACACATGGCATTTTTTCTAAAACTTATTTTCCCATTTCTAATTCGAGGCTACTATCTTCTAGTCGAGAACGAGAAAGATCTTCAAGAGAAGTGATGAACAATGCTACAATTGCATGCATTGGGATCCTCATTTCATGATTCATGACAGCAAGAAAATCATTGCGGGCATGAATTGTCATCTCTGCCTCTCCATGAGTTGTCCACGGGCTCGCATATATAGACACCTCCAAAATAGCAGCATGTGAAATATATATTTTATTTAAACAACGCTTAAATTAAAGGATATATAGTTAGTTAATTTTAATTTATTATTTTAAAGAATTGAAAATATGCAAAATCCCATTTTCTTCTTTCTGTCTCATGTGCTGGTGTGTTTCAACCACTCAGCAAAAAATTGCACTCTCGGCTCTTTCTATATATATATATATATATATATATATATATATATATTTCACAAAGCATCTGTTTTGTGACCATTGGTTTCAGTTTCTCTTTAACACAAATGCTAAACAGATAATTCTCCACTTGAATCGATCTTTCTCCCCTCGATCGCTCTTGCAAGCAAAATTATTTTCTGTATTGGAATATATCAGAAATGAAATAGAGGAACATATATATTTTTCAAGAAAAAGTAAATTATTATTTAGAGACATTCTCGAAAAAGATAATTAATAATGGTGGAGAAAGAAATTAATAGAATTAGTGGAGCTGTAAATACAAGAAATGAACAACGTGCATGGTACAACTGCATAAAAAATGAAGAAACCAAAAATTAGAAAATAATTGTTGTAAACCTTAAATTAGCACATTCACCGATTCAATGATTAGGTTTCTAAAAAATATTATTGATTAAAGAATTACTACTAGTTTCAACATTCAAGTCAACCCCATCTCAATAACGGGCAAATTTTTTCATTTGGGGTACTTTTAGAAACTTATTCCCTAGATGAGGTCGTTTTTAAAGTTTTTTCCGCGAGGGGACTGTTTTGTACGTAAATTACATGGGGTCACAAAGCAAACCGCCATTGGAATTGGCGAATTTACTGTTCGTGAAGGAATCGCCACTGGGAATGACGATTTGGCCATGCATGGGGAACCGTCAGTCAAACTGGCGAGTTCCAACAGCTAGGCGTAGGGGAGGTCAAGTCAGGGTGCAGGACGTAGCGAAGCAGGAGTGGTGCAGCAGGAAGGCAGCAGTGGTGTAGAGGTAAGTCGTCAGTCGTACTGATGTTTTGCTATGAGAGAGAGGACTCGCCAGTGGCACTGGCGAGTCGCTTTATGAAAAATTTCACGTTATAAAAGAAGCTTCAGCAGTCCTCCATAGCTGTCCTTCGTTGCTTTCTTCTTCTTCCTAAGTTCCTCCTTGCACTTTTGCTTTCTTCTTGTTCCTCCTAAGCGCTTTGTGTTCTTGGTAAATATTTTTTAATGGTAACTTTAAATATTTGTTCTATTATATATATGTTAACTTAATTTTAATTGATATATGAAAATTATTTACATTAAGTTTGTTTATCCTCTTTGTAGGACATTCCCTTCTTCTTTCAACTACATGATTTCTCTCTTCTTGGTAAGTATTTCTTAACTTGAAAACTATATTATTTAGTTAATTTTAGTTGATATATTAATATTATTTAGGTTATGTTTTTTAAGTTATATGTTATTAGTTTTAGTTTTAGTTAATTTGATAATATTATTTTCTTTAAATTTTGTAAAATAGTATGGTATTATTTGTTTTATATGTACATGCTACATTTGAATTTTAAGTAGTATGTTAAAATATTAATATTATTTGTGTTATATTTATATGTTATAAAATTTAGTTGGTATATTATTATTTGTGTTATACAGTGCATTAGTTTTAGTTGATTTATTAATATGATTTTGTTGAGATTTTTTTAATTTATATGTTATTATTTGTGTTATATATATGTTTATGTTAATTTTAGTTGTTATGTTATTATTATTTGGTTTAGATTTTTTAGGTTTGTATGGTATTATTTGTGTTATATATATGGTATGTTAGGTTTAGTTAGAATGTTAATATTATTTAGTTTAGTTATTTTAAGTTTTTATTGAAATATATGATACGTTATTAATGTTATATATATACATTGTTTCTATAGTAATTTTTTGATTTATTTTAATTTATTTCTATAATATATGTTATTTAATTTTAATTTTATTAATTGAAAAAAAAATTGGTCATTTATTTAAATTTATGTATGTATTTTAATTTTATTAAAGGCAAAATAAATCATAACCAAAGTTAGTATTATAAATAATTAATCTTAACAATAATAACTTCTAAATAAATAAACATAATTACAAAATTACTACAAATACATTAAAATAAAAATGATGCCAAAAACTTAAAAGTATAAATTTAAAAACACAAAACTAAACAACACTTTAAAAGTATACATATTAGTTACACTTCATATTGAAATTTTAAATACCATTCAAGTTCAATGCTCGTAAATTTTTAACACACACTAACAAACCATTAACATCAACCTAATCTAATTAAAAAAATTACTACAACCTTATATTAAAAAAAATTCCACACTCAAAATACTTCAAATAAATATGATGCTACAAAATTTTTTAGTTTTAAAAACTTTTAAAAGTACACACTTGATCAATTTTTAACACACTAACAAAGCATCAACATCAACCTAATCTAACTAAAAATATACTAAAAACTTGAAATTCAAAATAAAATTTTCAGACTCAAAATATTTTCTTCAAATAAAAATGATGGTACAAATTTCTTTTATTTTAAACACACACCAACAACCATATGAAATATAAAGCTAATTTAATTAAAAAATTATTCAAAACTTCACATTCAAAAAAAATTACTTGACTGGAAATTTTGATGCTGCAAATTATTTGATTGCAAATTTCGAATTTAACAAATTTAAACCTGAAGCACCAAATTTGGAAAGCTTATGGCTGAACAAATGTAAACGTGAAGAAGGAAATTTTGAGCTCAGAACTTTTGAAAATACTAGAAATTTTCAATGCACGCTGAAGCAAGATGAGGGACGTATATAAAGACACTAAATCGTCAATGCTGTTGGCATCTCCCATGTGCCTAACTCGCCAATACCAATGGCAACTCCAGTTTAGGCTAGCTCGCTTATAGCAGTGGCGATTTCCCTTTAACTACTTGTGCCTGTCATCTCTGAAAAGCCTGAGCCTACCTCTTGTGCTGTGGAACTCGCCAATTTGACTGGCGGTTCCCCATGCATGGCCAAATTACCATTCCCAATGGCGATTCTTTCACAAACAACAAACTCGTCAGTTCCACTAACAGTTTGCTTTGTGACCCTATGCAATTTACATACAAAACAGCCCCCTCGCAAATAAACTTTAAAAACAACCCATCTGAAAAATAAGTTTCTAAAAGTATCCCAAAGGGACAATTTACCTCAATAACTTCTATATATGTTTTTAGTACCGAATATAAAGAATGATGATGCAACCATCCACTTTAATTCCCAACATAATCAAGACAGATGATCAATATTCCATGGTTATCTTCAATTCAGTATTAGACATAATCTTTCCAAATCCACATTGTTACATGATTTACACATTCAACCAACCATCTAGCTATCATAATTAATATTTTATTTTTTTGGTGACAAATTAAGAAGAAGCTACACAAGCTAGAAAAACAAAGAGAAAAATCTAACAGAGGAGTAAGATCTGCCTCTAAAGAAATATATATGAAGTAAGGAGCAAGATCATTAAATCTGTGAGGAATAAACCATGCAATGGATGTTATACTACTGGAGAGGAGGCTAATTGCTGCAAGGGAATCAAATTCCATGTATAAGCTTCTATATCAACGACTAACCCAATGGAAATTAACATGATATATATTGTTCCAATAATTAAATTAAATAGATCTACATTTAAAACAACACGATCACGTACAAGTACACTGACACATACACCATGCAACACTATATCACCCATCACTGATTAAGGTAATCCCAACTTATAGGCCTAAAGACATCACTGGCCTCAGATTCTAAGACCTCCAATTGCTCCTTGGCAAGATGCATGTACACAACCCAATCACCATTCCCTAAAGGGCTTGGCATTGGCATAACATAACCAGCTTGACCACCCCAAGGAAAATGGAAAGATCCAAACACAACCTCCCCCCACCCAAAATCCATCTTTCCCTCCATTAACCTTTGCCCGGAAGACACCACAAAACTCGGCCCTTCGTCGCCACTGCCACCACCACAGTAAATCTTCGCCACCCCAGGCTCTGGCCGGTGAGCTTCCACCCAATCAATGAGCCCTAAGAAATGCTCCTTCGTCGCCACCGCCAAGAACTCGTGAACCGCTTCGGCAACAAGCCCTAATGGCTTCTCCATCAACTCCTCCACTTCTTTCCCTCCAAAGGGTATGGAAAGCACGTTGCCGAAGTAACACCCCATCAATGCTTCCTTCTCTTTGTCACCATCACACAGTCTCTTCCTTCCATCAACCACAATACCCATTTTGGCAATAACCTTTTTGCCCTTCTTGTTGCCTCTTGAAGCTGCCTGAGCAACTATCTTCCACAAGAACGCGGAGAAACACTCAAATTTTGTACGCTTTGTGTTGTTTTCATTTGTCATGACGACGAGGGATTGCATCTTTTCAAGTTGCTCTGCCGTTACATAGTATATGCGACTGAGGAGAGGGGCGGTTGTGGCTTGAGGAGGGGTGATCTTAGAAATGGGGAGGTACATGTCATAAAGGGAACGAGGAATAGAACTTGGGCGACGAGGACTAAGGAGTGAGCGACGGAAACATGGGGTGGTGGTAGTAGTTGTGGGCTTCGTGGGCTGGGCTATCTCGGCCCATGATATGAGGAACATGTTTGCTGAATATGCATCTGCTATGCGGTGATCAAATATGCATGCTAGTACTATTCCACCGCACTTGAGTGATGTTGCCTGCATAAGGGTAGACTCAATTAATTAGTTTATAAGTTTAATGGACACACAGGTGTGTGTGTATATATATATATATATATATATATATATATATATATATATATATATATATATATATATATATATATTAATATTCATCATAATTGATGTGCCCTAACATTTAATACCAAGAAAATTAGACTAAAAAATCATTAAATTTTTTATTTTTTTAATTTAATTCAAGGATATTAATCATATTATCATATTTTATAATTTAACTTAAAAAATTAAAATATTTTTCATATATAGAAGAGAATTTGAAAAAAAGGAGAAAGGGTAAAATATTTTTATTTTTTAAAATTAAATGATAAAATACCATAATATCCTTAAATTAAAATTTGGAAAATAAAATAACTAATGATTTTATAGTCCAAAATTGTTGGTGCTAAATGCTAATGCATTTCCTCTTATTTTAAAATTATTGTAAGCCTAAGGTTTTTTAAAATTATTAACTAATTAAAATCATTATTAGTTTTAAAAAAATAATTTAAAAATCAATAAATTTATATATATGATAATTTATTGTTAGATAATATAATAAAATTGTTTGATATTATTAGTGCTTAACTTTTTTATTTTAATTACAAAATTAGTTTTTCATCAACACTCAACGAGAGTATACACCCCTAAAAATTGAAGTTAGAAAAAAGAGAGGAAAAGTTATAAATATTATTAGAATAAGTTTCTTCATCAAATAGAAACAACACTTTCTCCATTGCTATTTTACACCTTTTCTTTTAGAAGTCAATATATGATATG
Organism: Glycine max; assembly: GCF_000004515.6. Lineage (NCBI taxonomy): Eukaryota > Viridiplantae > Streptophyta > Magnoliopsida > Fabales > Fabaceae > Glycine > Glycine max. Next base: position 41,871,122 of record NC_038244.2, read on the forward strand.
AGACCGGACTTGATTACAAGGTATAATCAAATCCGGACAAGCAATATCTGCGTTACAAAGAAAAATTGACATGAAACACTCTTATTTTATACATATTAAAAAACTGAATAAATAAATAAATAAAAAAGAACAAAACTTTTGTATAACTAAATTTATTATTAATATTATATTAAAAAGTTAAAGTGACACACTTGTTAAGAATATTAGGGGAAAAAATAATTAGTATTATATTAAAAAGTTGATATAATATTTATTTTAAAATATTTTTTCTTAAATACGATACTTATTTTGAAATAAAAGAAATAATATTTGTTTATGATTATTTTATATTATTTTTTTCTTCTACTCATACCTAAAACAATGAGGATATATGTGAGTATCATTACTCTATGATTTGCTCTTCCGCCTTCAGCTAAGGATTTATTTCTATCGACTTTTTATTAGATGTATCTAAAAATAGAAATCTAATTTACTAACTGAATTTTTAATTTTGTTTGTATCCAAAATTAAATGGTTGAAGAGAGTCAAAGTGGATGATGACAAACTAAGGTGGGCGGAAGATGGCGGATTAATACGGCATGCATGCATGTAAGTGATATATGAGAGAGAATACACTGATTAAGTGGACCGAAGATGCATAATTTGACTACTGTAATTATAAAACATTACATAATATATAGGTGAGAATACACTTATTAAGGGTTATAACCCTTAAAATTGTAGAAGGTCTATGACCGTTTTCATTAACCGTCGTTAAAATTGTTAGAACTGATTTAACAAAGAAAAAATGTATAGTACTGTTTTAATTTAGTCCAAAAATATATGTAGAATCGAAGATTTATATTATATTAATCTACACGTACATATATAGAAGTTAACAATCTCGTTATATATAGTACCTGGACAGTAAGCACTCCATTTTTCTTCTTTGGAACAAACTTCCCTTCAATGGTGTCATCTGGGTTGTAAAAGTTGAGGCACTTTAGCTCAACATCAGCCACAGCTTCAACAAAATCAACACCACGATTATTACAAAGCACCTCGGGTTCACCCACGTTGTTGGGCACCACTTCACCTGCAAATGCATAATAAGAGATCAAAGCTTGTGCTAAGGCCTTTTTTAGAGACCCCAACATTGATTCAAAGGTTATTTTGTTGGTGCAAGTGTCCCCTAAGGTAGTGGACGTTAGCATGGGGTTCTTATAGCAAAAGAAGACACCAACATCGATTGGAGGTAGAAGTAGGTCAAGGTTAGAGAGTGGAAGCCAATGTTCTTGCATTGGCACCACTGCTGCCACCACCTCTTCATTGGTCACATTCACGGAGAAACCTCCATTCTCAGCACCCATTTTTGATCAAGATGTGAAGGGTGTTGTCAAAGTTAATTGGCTTGGTGGTAAAGTACGTAGTTTCTTAAAGTTATGGATATTTATAAGCGTGAGGAGATGGTGGGATAAAAAATTCTTCTACCCATTAACGTGTGTTATTTGACCTCTTCCTTCCCTCTCCAATTACAATAATCCAAGTCAATTAAGGATGGAGTACAAGTGGAATTGGCAATGATATGGTGTGTTAGTCGATTATTGAAGTCTTAAACTTAAGAACAAGTAGTTTTTATGCAATTATACTTTTGGATTTATATATAAAAATATTTATTTTAAAAAAAAATATAATTTACAATTAATTTTTTTTAAAATGGTGATATAATTGTAGAAAATATTAATAAAAAATTGCAATTAAAAAAAGGTTTAATGATTATGTATTATTAGTGTAAAAAATTTTATATTATTAATGAATTATGAGTGTTTTTTGCTTTTTTAAAAGAATTTTCACATCTTAAAAATAAGAGTACACATTTCGTCTTTACATTTTTTTAAAAAAAAATTATCATATCACTTATTATATAATAATAAGTAATCTGTTTGAGCGACATTAGGCATTGATCTCTCTCTTTGCATACAATAGACAAAGATCTCTTATGCATTTGATGTTAAGAGCTTGAATTCTAACTTCTCTCAAAGGAAACAATCTATCTATAAGTGCCAATAGGTCTTTTTGAGAGAAATTTAATTTAAATCTTAATAACTGACCAAAATATTTATTTATTTTCTTTCACTTCATTATCTATATATCTCCTCAATTTCAATCTACCCAAATAGAGGCGGCATTTACAATTTTCCAACAACATCCCACCCACATCAGGATTAGTGGATACTTGTGAACCCTAATTGACTTTTTTTTAACTGTTGAAGAATTTCACATTCTCAGTTCTCACAACTATTTTGACCGTGGCATCAGAGCACACACTGTTGTGAAGTTGTGCTGCATGTTTCTTTTTCCACTGACTCCATGCGCTGCCTTTGATGACTCTCATTAAGCATTTGTTTATCACAACAATAAGGGAGAATCAAAATATTCAAAACGATCATCCGCACAATAATGCTTTGCTTTACCACCAAAATCCCAACCACCCAGTACTCCACCATTCACTTTTAACTATAAATTATTTAGTTGACTTTTGCATTCTCAAGTTAATTTTAAATAAGTTGTTTATATTATAATTTTTTATCATTGATTCACTTCCATTTAATTTATTTAGACATGCATTTTTATTTTTAGAAGGTGTATTTCATTTACTATTATTCTTTTATAATTTTTTTGTTTTAATAATTTATTAACGAATTTTCGGTAAAAGGATCTTTGTATTTTTGTTTTAATACTTCCACTAGTCCATAATATAGGGCACTTTGGACATAAATAGTTATTTCCTTCGTCTCTGATTATATAATATAATTGATTAATTTGTTTATTAAGAAAGTTAGTTAATTTATTTATTAATACTAATTTGTCTATAATTATAATATTTTATTCATGATATTTTATTAAAAATAATTAATGCATAAGAAAATTGAAATAAAGTTTTATAAACAGAGATAAAACAATTTTTTTTTCTAAAACCATGTCTTATAAATAGGAACAAGTGGATTAATTAAGTTTATTTTATTATTTTTTAAAATTTTATTATTAATGTACTAATTCTATCCTTATTAATAACCATTAACTTGTTATTAATAATAAAAAGGACAAATACTTTGAGTATTTAACAAGGATAACTAATAAAAAAATGAAATACTTTATAGAAATTATAAAATATCTTATATCACCTCCGTTCCAAAATAAATGTGGCGTTTGGATAAAAAAAATTATCCTAAAATAAGTGTCACTTTTGATTATTTAATGTAATATTAATTATTTTTTTCATTAATATCTTTAATAAATATTACTTTAATTTTTGAATCTAATATTAATATTATTCTCTTTTATCTATTTATTAAGGTTAATTTTATAAATTAACATTCTTTTTTTTAATCTATTATAAGCTTTTCTTAATATGTAAGATGATATTTATTTTGGAAGGGAAGGAGTAAAAATCATCATTAATTTCTTCTAAAAATGACATCTTCTTATTTGAAGGACCAAAAAAAGTATTCTTTTTAAGTAGTAAATTATGAAAAATGGCATGTATGGAGATGATAGAGAAAATGGTTGTTGGAAACTTAAGAGGTAAAACGGGTTTGAGAAGAAAAAAATATTGAAAAATAGTTTTTTTTTTAAAGTTTTTTTTTTTTACTAAATTTCAATTGATGTCTTAAACAAGCTAAGATCTGGTATAAACTTATTTTTTTTATATAAAAAATAGCTTAGTTTTGAAGTCTCAGCGGTCTCTCCTTAGTATCTAAAGCTAAAGGATAAGTTTGTTTAAATTTATATTTTTTTAATAAAATAAGTATTTTTCTTGTTTTTATTTGTCTAAATTAATTTTACTTTAAAGAAACAGTTTTTTTAACTTTTTAATAAGAAAATTATATTTACTTCTTAAAAATTATTTTTGTTAAAAATATTTATTTTTAAATTATTTCTTTTTAAATTTAAAGAAAGTCATTCAAAATGTACCGTAGAATATCAATCATATCATGAACACCTACCAAATTTGTGGCGTTGATGTCAAATCAATATTCCATACCAGCTTTTTGTGATAACAAAGAGACAATTAACTCAACACTTGATAAACACTAAACCACTAGCTTTTACTTTTGGTATTTTATTATAATTTATATATGCTTTAATTTAATTATCAATTGGCATTTCAGTAGTGATATTTATATTCTATTTTATTCTTTTTATTACTTTAATTTTTATGATTTTTTTACTAAATTGACAATTTAAAAGTTTTACACTAATATTGATATCTTCAAATGATTTACTTATTATTTTATAAAATGATTATTAATAAGTACTTCTATTTTTTTATGTTTTTGTTACTATATTACAATTTTTTATATACTACTATTCTCGTACGTTACTATTATATTTTTTTTTATCAATTTTATGAAACTTTATCACTCCTCATCATATTTGTTTCAGGTAGTTTTAAGTTAGCCTTCATTATTTATTTTTTCCTATTATTATGTTATCAACTTAAAATATTTATCAACTTTATTAATAGATATAATCTTCTGAAAATTGTCTATCTACCTTTGGTAGGGATCTCTTTTTTCAACTATAATTTAGTCAACCGGGTTCTTACCCTAATATGTATTATCACATGTTTGCTGCACCCTCTGAACAATGCCTCCTCAGTTCTCATTTGCATCCTCTCTTTTTAGTTGTTACCCCATTAATACAGCAACACACATGCACCAAAAACAAATCACTCACTCTCATTATCCAACCGGCTGGCCCAGCTAGGCATCACAAAAATTAATAAGAAATCCTTCTCATTTTCTAGAGGCCACATCACTCATGTCACACATAATTAATTATTAATTCCTTTTCTAAATTATAAATTTTGAATATGTGTGATATAGACATATTGGTTGAAAACATAGGCTTATATTTGTGGAGCTTGCACTAGCGCAGTTAAGAGCTACTTCAAATTGAATTATTGCACCTTAATTTTTTAACTCCAGCACGTACGTACGTGACGGATTGGAAATTTGGTCGTTGGCCTATGTTTAGCGAAGGACACTTATATTGCCTCCATATATATTGTCCATGGGAGGATTGGAATTGATTTAGGAATGCTGCTGTGGGGTATATCGATCATTATGCTATTGTTTCTTCATTGAATCATTATAACTTGGCTTTTAAGTGTATGTTTGATTTCATACTGAAAAAATGATTTTGAATTATAATTGATTTTTAATATATTTTTACACATTTAATTTCATATTAAAAAGAAAATTTAGAATTGATTTAGATTCAAAATTGATTATGAATTAAAATAATTTCGAGTAATTTTTGTGTTAGATAAAAAAGTTTCACTCAATTTTATTTCTAATTTAATTTTATAATAAAATATTTAAATATAAATTACATCACTTCAATATTATTTTTAATAAAAAAAAATTAAAAAATAATTACATTCAAAATCAATTATTTCAATATGCTCGTTCATATTAACACATTAAGTGAGGATATATTATAGTATTTTATTTTCATAAGAATATTTTATCGTATCTATTAGTCAATTAATAAAATATATATTCCAACTACTAGCACTTTTAAGATATTTTTTGGAAAATTGACAAATTAAAAGTTACAACTGCGGGAACCTCAATTAGGAATACATGCGCTAGTAATAAAATGCCGCTTCTACTGTGGAACAATAAAATGCAGCATTGAGAAACATAGTTTCAAGCGTATACTCAATTGAAAATTATGTAAAAGAAAAAAAACAAACTCAACTGAGAATTGATGACCCAAGCAAGTAAAGCAATTATTAATATCTCAATGGCAATGCATGCACATTGAATTATCTTTATAAGCAAACCAATTCTTTCAACATGCCTATATCATAAAAATACAACTGTAAAGAGCAGTTAGCTTCCATCATCAATCTTGACCAAGTTTATTGCCGTATCATCAGAACCTATATATTAATTGTAGTCCTCTCACCAACCGACATGAGATGCCTGCCACAGCTTGCTAGAACTACATATTTATTACAAAAAGTGATAATATTTATTGCATATATATACTAGGACTTCTGGAAAACTAACCGGATAGTGTTACGAAAGCATTATGGTGTGATGTTTTTGGCAAGCATTATGAATAAAATGTACAAGTGTTTTCAATTTCTTCACTCTTATTCTGACCATTTTCAATTTAAAGTAATTTTGATTTTGACTTCGTCAGCTGGTTTGTTACTGCATCACTTAATTTGATGAATCTGTTTGCTGAGTATTTATTTAATGTGCTGTCTTCACTCTTTGTTGTACATGCATGACTCATTTTATGAACCGGAAGATACATAAATGATATATTGTAAATCTATATTATTTTTTATTGTATAAATATTGTTGTAATTATAGTTCTCAATCAATAATAGAAACAATCACTGTTTCTAAGGATGTAGACATGTTGGTTGAACCTCATTAAATTTTGTGTGTTATATGTGTGTTTGATTATTTTGAGATTTAAAATTTCAGTTGTTATTACTAACAATCGGTATCAAATGGTGCTTAACAAAATTTGAAGTAGGAAAGTTTGATGGAATTGAGAATTACATATTGTAACAAAGGAAAGTTAAAAGGATTTGTTGGCATAACAAAATTTTCTAAGGTGGTGCGCACAACAAAACCTATTGGCATGGATGATATGGATTGGGAGGAGTTGAAGGAGAGGGTTGCGGTGATCATATAATTGTGTTTGGTAGACAATGGATGTATGAACAAAATTGGAGAGTTAGTATATGTCCAAGTCCATGACAAACAAGTTGAACATGAAGTAGAAGTTGTACGAGCTAAAGATGTAGGAGGATTCTAATTAGCAACCACATGTCAATGTTTTCAATCAAATTATGAGTGATTTATTGAGGCTTGATGTGAAGATTAAAGACGATGATAAGGCAATAATTCTATTGTGGGCTTTGCCTAATTCCTATGAGCACTTAGTGACCACCTAAAGTATCGGGAAGACACCATTAGTCTATAAGAGATGGCAAATGTAGTTATGTCCTACTATTAGTGGAAATAGAATGCAAGGGAGTGTTCTCAAGCCGAAGGTCTATATATGAAGGGGAATCAAGAAGATGGGAGGACATAAGGAAAATAGGGTTCAAGGAGAAGGAAGAAGTCCAAAACTAGAAGCAACAAATCAATTTAGTGCTTTAATTGCAAACAACAATGGCATTAAAAGAAGAATTATCCAAATTTGAAGCAGTTTGGTGAAAGGGATATGTTCTCTTAGTTTCATGCAATCAATTTACAAATGTGTTGAGTCTTGATTTTAGATGTTCTTACAATATGATGCTCAACAAGGAGTGGTTCACCACATACAAGTCAGACAATTTTGGCAATGTCCATTTAGGTGGCCATAAAACTTATGTTGTTGTTTGAATGAGACAAGTGTAAATTATTATTGATGATGGTGGAGTGAGAAAGTTGTGTGATATCTGACATATCCATGAGTTGAGGAAGAATTTGACCTCGCTTGACACTTTGCATGCTAATGGTTTTAGTTATAAGACTAATGGAGATTGGGATACCCTTAGAGTGTGTAAAGGGTGCACTGATTGTGATGAGAGCACAATGGACTTTAGGCGATATTTACAAACTGTTGGGGAGCATAGTTGTAGGTTGAGTTACATCTGTTGAGTCTGATGATAATGCTACCATATTATGACTCATGTGTTTGGGCAATCTCAGTAAGTGTGGGATGGTGGAGCTTCATAGGAAGGGGCTCTTAAAGGGAGTTTGGAGTTGCAAGTTAGACTTTTGTGAATATTTTTGTGCTTGGAAAATAGTCCAAAGTGTGTTTTAAAGTTGCAAAACACACAACCAAAGGGATCATAGACTATGTGCATACAAAATTCTGTGAGGAACATGACTTTCAAAAACATTTTGTGAAAAAATCCACAACTCAATGGTGTCGCAGAGGGGATGAATATGTCCTTATTGAAAGGACCCAATGTCTAAGGTTGAATGTTGGCTTTTTCAAAGGCTTTTGGGTAGAGGTAGTAAATATGGTGTGCTATATGCTTAACCGATCACCATGAGCTTCATTGGATCGATGAGAAGTTGTAGAGGAAGTCTAAACATGTGCACATGGAGATTTTACCAATAAGTGTCAATCAGGTGGTTTGTGGACTTTTGTTGCTTTTCACGACACTTTTAGATTAATAGGTCTCATGTTACGTCAATTTGAATATACTCAATCTGTTCAATTGCAGCCTTATAATGCAATCACATTCTTTAATTCAATTGTTGTTTTTGTTTTTGCATTCCTTATTTATCCACCGAGTTAGTTTTATTGTCTTTGCACCCTTTACCTCCTTTATGATTGAACAATCATTCAGGGGCTTTTGTTGTTGATCCCGATTGATTTTAATAATTTAAGAATTTTTTGGTGTCATGCTAGCTTTTGTACATATATCTAGTGATGAAAAATCTAAATTTGACCCAAAGTAAAAAAAAAAGTGTTTTTGTAGGTTATTTCAAAAGCCTGAAAGGATTCAAGTTTTGGGATTTAGCTTCCAAAAGAATAGGTCAAATGTGTTTTATTTTATGATACTGATGTAATCCCTTTTGCCAAACAATAATAGAAACAATTCCTTTGCTCCCAGAAATGTATACACACCTCTTGAATCTCGTTAATCTTGTGTTCGTGATGGTGATAACGATGATAATAATGATGTTCGTGATAATGGTTGTTATGGTACCAATGGTGGTGGTGACAACAACAAAAATAATCATTGTCAAATGTAGAAAGGTTTTGTTGTTTAAAAAATAAAAATCAAATTCATAAATATTTGTTTTTTTATTTTAAAAATGAATGTAAAAATATTTTGAGAATAATTTAAATAAATTGTATTTAAAAGCCAAAAATAAAAAACTTACCACCACCTCAAATGAGTGCTTAACAATTAAGAATTGAATTATTATTTTTTAGTATAAGAGCATATTTAGAATTTTCCAAATAGATGAGAGGCCAATTGGATAATTTAACCAAGATAACTGCATAAATTTTTATTTTAAAAACCAAAATAATGATTAACAAAATTATTTTAATTATTAATTAATAATTAACAACTATAATTACATTTTATCCTTTAGTAATTAAATTAGGTTATCAGTAACCGTAAATATGTAAATCTTGAGGTAAAATCCACCTAAGATATTCCATTTTTTATCACAAATATCCATCCATAAGAACATTCTTGTTTAACACACGAGTGCAAAAAACAAACATTCATCACCCTCACAGCCTCATCCCACTCGCCGCCTGCATCACCACCCTGCCACGCGACACTCCAGCCACGTGTCCGGACTCAGAAGCGCGTGTTACACACCCGAAACCTCCGCGGTGGCGAAAGAAAAAGAAAACGACTCGTTCATCGCAGCACACAGCTCGCGTGCATCGCATTCATTCATTCATTCCCTCCTTCGTTAGTTCAAATTTCAAAATCGACTCGCCACTCGCACCTCACTCCTCACTTCTCACACACACACTTTCCACCAAAACAAAAGGAAAAAGAAAATAAAAAATAATACAAACGTAACGTTAGCTTACCTGCTCCGAGCCTCTTCCATGACACGCTCTGCCCAGAGCTGCTGCTGCTGCTGCTGCTAGCTTCGACATTCAGGTTCGTTTCCCGATCCTGCTCCCCAACCACCACCATGGGATGCTTCTTCGCTTGCTTCAGAGCCCGCGACTCCTCCTCCGCCACCGCCCCCACAGCTACGGTGCCTTCTTCTCCTTCCGGCAAACACAAACCTACCGTAACTATACCACTGTTCGCAGCTTTTTTATTTTTTGATATCGAGTTTCCGCTACTTTGTTCGCTTTGCAGAAGCGAAGCTCGAACGCTCATTGAATAGTTCAGCTGATTTTATTTTTTTTGTGAGAGTTTTTGTGTAGTTTTTTTTTTTTTTTTTTATGTTTTGGTTTTGGTTTTTTCTTTTTCGCGATGTGAGGGTTTTGGTTTTGCTGTGTGAAACAGGATGTTGTGGTCTCTCGAAATCAGTTATCCACTTTGTTTCTATCCGAAGGTGATTTTTATTTTTATTTTTATTTTCATTATTATTTTTTGTTTAATTCTGAGTGTGTTTTACTGATTCTGTGGTTTGAATTTTGAGTAGAGAGAGAAAACTCTGTTGTGCGTGATGATCGGAAGAGTTTTGAAGTGGGATCTCAGAAAGGTGACTATGAGGTGTGTTCTTTTTTACATAGCTGCTATTGTTTGTTGTGTGATTATGAGTTTTCGCGTTTTGTTTGTTGTTTTTGGATTTTGGAATTTTCTGTTTGAGCTGAGTGTTGGGGCATTTTGTTCCTGTATGTGAGGGAAAAGGAAGGTGTTTGATTTTGTTCCAATTGGGAACTATACGGCATACTATTTGTGATTGTGATTTTCATGGAACTTTGTAAGCAATTTTATAGTTGAAGTGAAATGAGAACAGTATGAAGGGAGCAAGTAAGAGTAGTTTGCCAACATTCTCAGAACAATTTTAGATTCTCAAAACTATGAAATTAGCACTCGGAGCTGGCTTTTTTAGATTCTGTCCTATATTGTAAAGGGGGTTGAGAGGCAACTAAGCACAAGGATTCATTTTGTTTCAACTGGGTCCTAACTTGTTGTTTTCAATTGTTTTTGAGAGGATTTAATATGGATAATGGGATTGTGGATGCCACAGAGCAGTGACCTGGATGGAATCTCTAGTTTTAGTTTGAAGTGAAGTGGGATTTAGCATTGATGTCAGTATAGTTATGTTTATTGTAGGCAGTGGCAGCTCTAAATTGTGCAATAGCCTGAGATGCTTTGACTTAGTCCATATGATGGTCACAGTTAGTGTGTCAGACCACCACTCACCATGCACTCTGGCAAGCCTTGGTGTTGCATTGTGTATTTCTACCACGAGACTCTACAGCAAGGTGTCTTGTAGTTAACCTGACCGTACTGAGAAGCAGTGTGTGTGGAAATGGTGGCCACAAAATATTGACTTCTATCTTGTTACTGTTTCAATCATTTTCTAAATGAAATAATGAATTAGCACTTTTGAGTTTTGAAGTTTTAAACCTTTAGTCATGTCTAATTGTATCAACTGAGATTTGAATCAAGTGTTTATAATATGGAATGAAAGGAACTACATTTTGGTCTCACACCCTGAACCTTGCTGTTCTTCTATGTTGTTATTACTATTATTCTTTTGTGCCTTTTCTACTTTTTGAGGATATCTTTTCAACAAAACAAATGAATTTATTCAATGACAAATTAGAGGACATTGTTGAGTTTATGTCTACTGGCTCATTCTCTGGTCCATGCCCCTGATTACATTTGTCATGAAGGTAGCAATTTTCAGATGATGATGATGTCACAATATCATTATGTTAGTTCCATGATATATTCCTGATATGTCTTGTATGAACCATATATCTAGTTATCTCCTTCATATAATTGCCAATATATGAAGTTTCAGGCACATAAATATTTGTAATATCAGCAACTAGATAATCTAAGATGACCAATGTGGCAATGCCTTGCTGGTGGAAAAATAATAGTCTTGATAGAATGTTTCTGTTAATTTGTTTTTGAATTCTTACAAGTTAAATTCTGTTTATCATGAGTGAATATCTTTTCATTATTATACAAGATTTTGAAAAAAAAAAACACTTTTTGAAGTTTTAAGTCACTTTAGTATTTTATTAAGTTGTTGATTCGTACTTTAGATGGGTGCATATTTACGTATACTTTGTAAAATTTGTTTATATAATCAGATCAACTTTTCTGCAGGCCAAGTTTCTCAAAGCTGGTGATACCTTGGCAAGGACCCCCCTTGAGAAAGCCCACCCTGTTGGTCAACCTTTCAATCCCTCAACTCCTGTAAAATGTTGTGAGGAAGGGGGGAAGAGAACTGATTCCTTAGAGCAAACACCAAGCAGGTTATTGGTCTCCTTTGTATTGAATCTTTTTCATGCTGATATTGAGTAATAATGAATGTAAGCAAGTAACATTTTAGTCAATGTCATAGGAAGTGGATATTCTTTTCCTTACTCTTAGAACAATGGGAAACAGCTGCAGCTCATTACCATTAAAAATTTGTTTGTTAACAAGGGTCACTCTCAAAACATGATGAAACTGATTCTCATTTCTGCCCTTTTAGATTTTTTTAATGGGAATGCTGTATTATGGGTGTGAAGAAGTAACATTTTAGTCAATTTTGTAGGAGGTGGATATTCTGTTCCTTACTCTTAGAACAATGGGAAGGCCACTTTATTAACAGGGTCTGCAGCTCATTATGATTGAAAAGTCTAAGAAAATATGTTCTTTAATAAGCGTTGCTATAAAAAATGATGAAATTGATTCTCAGTTTTTCTCTAAGATTTCTTTTAATGAAAATTTTCTGAGGGATTTTCACTGATTGTACACATGTATTGTGGTCATACTTAGTCCATTTCTGAAAATTACATATTTGTTTGCAGCTGTATCTCCAATGTGCTAAGTACTCAATGTGACACTCTTGATTCTACGGAAGGAATTAGGACAGGGAGTCTTCACAGTTTGGATAAGAATGACAAGAATACAGCTTCTGTTTCACCTTGGCCATCAACCACATACACGAGGAGGAACAAGTCTATAGGTTTTGAATGTGACAGTGATTTATCGTCCTGTGACTCATCCGATTATGGTGGGCGACATATGAAAAAAACAGATTCACTAAATAATGAGAGTACATATAAACCATCGCCTAATCCTACCCCGATGAAGCTATCTGATGAGATGCAAACTCCTGGAACTGCTTACCCTTCAGCAAAAGACTTGCCAAATGGTAAGCCTCGAGTTAAGTCCCAGTTTGTGTATCCAATTTACAACCCTGGTCATCATTTCTCTCAGAAGAAATTTGAAGAGAGTGAATCAGTTGAGCCGTCTCAAGTTACAACTTCAACTTCTGAAAAAGAGTTAAAGAAAATGTCTTGTGAAAATGAATGTAAGGTAGAGGAAAGCTTGTCTTCCTGGTTGAAGCCTGCAGCTGTCATTCTGGAGGAGAGAAACAAGAGAATGCAGACCAGTTATAATCAGGTCCGCAAAACACCTGCTGATAGGCCTATCATTGGGATGGTTGCAGCTCACTGGAACAAGGATGGGGATTCTCAAGCTCCTCCTCCGAAGTGGTGGGATGGTAACGGCATACCAAATTCAACCAATAAGTATAAAGAAGTATGACTCATATATAATCATTATTTCCTACTTGAAAGAGGTTTGAATCTATATATTGCATTTGCTTCTAATTTTTGCTGATTTTTTTCAGGATCAGAAAGTAAATTGGCATGCAACATCATTTGAAGAGAGGTTAGAGAAGGCATTATCTGAGGAGACTGTCATCTCTCAAAGGTATGCATTCTTGTTTAAGCATTGCTGTTTGCTTGAACTATGCTCACTTGTAAAAATAAGGCGATAAAGAAAAAGTTAGCGTGCATGCTTGCTTTCTCAAAATATCCTACTCTGAATGATAAGTCCCTCTTTTTGTATCATTGAGTTACTGAGTTTAGCTTGAGGGTAATGGTAATGGGGACAAAAGATAACTATCATTGGTCACGGAATACTCATTCGTAAGACATAATTTATAGGAAAATGCTTATTAGTACGAAATTTTTTTCATGATATTTGCACGTCCATAATTTCCAAGAAGAGTTATCCGATGCTTTTAAATTTTTTTTTTTTAGTATTTATTTATATTTAAAAAAGGAGAGTGATCCACGTAATCATTCATTCAGTTGGTGCAAATATAATTCGTACCAAATAGCATTGTTGTAATTTATAACATCCTTCCAATTTGTTATTTGTTTTGATTCACAGGAAGGATACATGTGGCAAATCAATTCCTTTTGATGAGAACGAAGAAAGTGATACTGCTCTATCTCAGCTGCAATCTTCAACTCATCCACAGTCCGTGGTGTCATTTTGATGTCTATTGTCCCTCTCTGCTCTTTTGTCTGGTTAAAGAGATATTGTGGCATTTCTCGAAACTAAGTCTGAATCCTCCTCGTTCAAAATGCTGATTGGTTGGAACAAACATTGGTTTATTCGAATTTTGTGGTAATATAGAACTATCAAGCTGTGTCACACGGCTTGTATTGTATATAAATTATGGGAATTATTGCGTAAAATAATGGGTATTGGGACTTGGGAGTTTAGTAATGTGTTTTTTTTTCCCGTTAAAAATTGAAGTAGTTCAATTTTGAGATTCGCATGAACTAAATTTTTTGGATAGGAGCTTTGGATCCTGAATGCATATACTTAAATCATGTTATCTGTCATGATAAATGTTAAAAATTAAATAGAATTGAATAGTTTGTATATATAAACAAAGGAGAAAAATTAATGAAAAGGATAACCTAATAATACAAAATTAACGAGAATGATTATTTACCAATGTAAATGGTCATTTCCAATATTATAAAAATGGTTCTTTATTCCTTTACTTAAACATTTTGTTTGTATCAGGATTTTATAAGGTGATACATGAAACATTAGCTTAATGTAGAGAAGTTTCATAGAAATAAAAAAATTATTGTATTGCTGCTAAATGTATTGGATGATGAATGACGAATAATACAAATGAGATGCGCGAAATTAAGCATAAGAACATTAATCAATATACAATAAATTGCAAAGTTAATTGTAATTGAGTTGTTGCAAATAAAATCATTTTCTAATTGAAATGCTACATTGCATTGTGGTTTTTAGTTGTAGACAAAATAACATGTTCTTGTAAAAAACGATTCCTAGCTTAGCAAAATAGCAGGGACTGACATGATGCTGGTTGAGGCATTTGCTGTAGCACAACATTCTTTTTGCTTAATATGTAAAGATTAAAGAAATGTACTAAAATGGAAAGGTTCATGGGCATGCTAAATAAAGAGGTTTCATTTGATTAGTAATGGTAGTTATGGTGAGAGTGCAATAGACAGTGGACAATATGGGATCCAAGTGTGACTGATTAGATCCACCAGTTGGTTGTGCTTGTGTTCTGTCATAGGAAAAAATAAAGAGGTCTATTGTGGAGGAAAATGTAGTGTGGGGGCATAATTTTGTAATGTGCTCTTCCTTATGTGTTTGGTTGTGTTGGATGTGTAGGCAAGTAGGGGAAAGTAACTCAAAACACATGCTTACTTGTGTCATGAATGAGTCAATGTATTTCCTACTTGGTGTATCCTTAAGCTTCTTCCCTTGATATTGGTCCATATTAACTTTGTGCCTTCAACTTATTCTGCAGAATCTTGGGTGATAATGGGTGAGTTTGTTTAAGCTTATCTTTTTTTTTTAAAGCTTGTTTTAATAAAATAAGCAGTTTTATATTTTTCTGATGTGTTTGTTTAAATTGTTTCTGTTAAAAAAACAGTTTTCTGTTCCCTCTCTGGTTATTCAACAAATGGTTATTTTAAAATGACTTATTTTAAGTTTTAAACAAACTGTCCCAATAAGATATTATGTAGAAAAATAGTCTGAAGGGGTTGAATTACTTGGGAAAACAGTAAAAAAAAAAAGAGAGGGCATTTGTGAAACATTGGCGAGACTAGATGTTAAAGGACAGAACATTGATCCACCAACCTAGAAATTAGACATTCACAATTTGTTTTCTGCAACATCTGGTATCATCCTGGATCTTAAAGTGATTCAAGAGTGCAAAAGAAAAGCTAGGATAAGTTGTTGGACAATGGACATTAATGGCTGAGGAAAATTCTTCAATCTTGCTGATATTAGCCACCTTCCATATCTTGATTATATTGTGAACAACATGGCAAAAGAGAAAGTGATAGACACCAGTATCATCTATGAACGTCTTAGAAAGGAATAGACATCGGTAAATTCTAAGGGACTTTAGTGAAATACAATTGTTTTCCTTTGTGCAATACTGTGTGGTGTTGAATTTGGAGTTATATCATCTTGTGTAGTAGAAGAATAATAATACTTCTCAAAAGAACAAAATCAGAATAATGTTTTATCTTCTTTCTTTCTATTTTGCATTAACTAAATTAAGCTTCATTAAAAAGTTTGCCCAATTTTTATCTGTCAAATAACTGTTTTTCTGTCGTGTTACTAAAGAAAGTTGACTCATATGATTTGATTTTCCTTGGTAGCAATCTCAACTTGGGTTCAACTCAAGAAGTTCTTTGATAGTCGATGACTATAAATCTCCACTGAAATAGTATCTAAAATAATTTAGTTAGGGGATCTATATTTGGTTTGGATAATTTGGAAGGTAAATCACACCAAATCACCAATTTGATAAAAAAAAAAAAAAAACTGATGCATGTCTATAAAGGTGATATAATTGTGTTATTATTGACTCCGTTAAAATTTTATTTAAAATACAGGACGGTACAAATTCAATCCTTACGAGTTTATATAATTAAAATAAACATTTGTTTCGTGGATTGCACAATAATTTGATGGCGGTATTACTTGGTTCATTTATTAAGGTTTTATTTTTATTTTTTTTGAAAAAGGTTAATGATACAAGTTGAGGATACATGAGACTGTAGAAGATGACATAATTCATAACAACTATCGGAGGTAATCAATACAATTTTGTAAATAACATTATTCTTCAGATAACAAGTGTATCTTGACAATTTTATTTTTACATAATATTAAGGAGGTTTAAATATATTTTTGATTTTTATAAGTTTATTTTTTTAATTTTACTCTATATAAATTTATATTTTTTTTAAGTGTGAATTTATGGAATTATAAATAAAAAATTTGAATCTTAAAAAGATTAAAATTAAAAGAATATAAATTTACAATATCTAAAAATAAAAAAAGACTTACATTAATCAAAATAAAAAAAATCACCTTAAAGAGACTAAAATTAAAAAAAAAATTATTTTTACCAGAACCAAAAATAGAAAAAATGTCAACATACACTAAAAATAGATTTAAAAAAAAAAATTATACATGGAGCATTTAATGCTAGACTTATTGTAACCTCTGTTCAATTAATGCTCCATTCAAGGTATGGCTGGTTTAAGATTTGTTTTATTTCTACGTACCTTAGAGAAGGAAACAACTTTCGCAAATGTTCCAAGTCAACATCCAAATACTTTAGGTACTTGAGATACACCATCTCCACACCCCAATCATTATTTTCACCATGATCCAAACTTTTGAGTTTTCCTCCTGTTATATGTAGCTCTCTCAATTCCAATTCTTGAGGTAGTTTGCTAGGCTTCAACCATTCTGGAATATTTTGGCCAGGAAAGCCTTCAAGATGCAACTTTTTCAAACTTGAAGGCACACTTATCTGAATATCAATGTACCTTGTGTCAAATACACCCCATGATATTTTTAGACGCTCAAGTCTACGCAACTTTTCCAAGCTTTCAAACTCGCCTTCTTGGATCACGGCCCCACTTCCTATACGTATGCTGAGTCGCTCTAGTCTTTTCAATCTTGCAGCAATATCAGATATTCTGCAGGGAGTCTTGCTAGAACTACCTAATACAAATCCCTTCAGTACCTCAAGCCAAGTCAGGTTCTGAATCCCCTTTGGCATTCTGTCCAACAAGTAGCACTCTGACAAATTCAAATACCGGAGCCATCGCAATGATGAAATATCACTAGGTAGCGTTTCTAGATTGTGACAGGCCTTGAGATCTAGAGTTTCTAGGCTCTCAATTTTTACGATGGAAGGTGGAAGCTCGAATATTCTTGATATCCCTCGAAGGCTAAGACAGAACAAATACTCGTGACCACTCAACTCCTTGAGGAATTCTTCACTGTCCACTTCAATATGATGTTTTGGTGAATCTTTCGTCCAACGACCAAGTTGAAGCACCAGCAAATCCTTCATTTTGGCCATCCATCCGGGTCCAAAATTAAGATAACTTGCACCAACATTATAAATATAATAGCAACGGTTAGATTTAAAGCCAAAGCCATCACTTAATTTAATTTTACGTTGGTCAAGTACTAAACGTTCATACCCAATATCACTGGCACGAGATGAAGATGAGGTCTTTATTTGTGAATAATAACCACAAATCGGCACTTCCTCATTTTGAAACAATGGACTTAGTGACTTGTGACGGACCAACGGATTAATTTTAAATTTACTCGCAATGGGAGACTTGCCATTACCATGGGGTACAATTACTTTACCCTCCAAAAGAGGATCAACCACTTGGTCAAACGGAGAGAACCAGAAAGAGATTTCCCTTCTCTTGAAAACAGCATTTTCAGGAAACTGCAAGAGAGATGAGAAGCAACGTTTGTCAAAACGACCAAGGCTGTTATAATAGTCCTTAATAATTTGCAAGTCCTCCTCCTGATGAAGTTGTGGAGTGGTGGAAGAAGGGAGTGGTGTGACATGATGAGATGATTGTCCAGATGGGAGAGCAGCTTGAGCATGATGAGATGATTGTCCAGATGAGGCAGCAGCTTGAGCATGATGAGATGATTGTCCAGATGAGGCAGCAGCTTGAGCATGATGAGATGATTGTCCAGATGAGGCAGCAGCTTGAGCATGATGAGATGATTGTCCAGATGAGGCAGCAGCTTGAGCATGATGAGCAGCTGGCAGCAACTTTAGAGTTGAATTCCATATTTTCTGGCAAAAGTGTCCCTCCTCTTCCCTCAACTTAGCTATGTTTTTGTTGCGAATATAGCCATCCACAACCGCTAACGTGTCAAGGAGTTCTTCTTCATTCTCCTTCACCTTCAAAAACACCTCCTTTATCTTGTTCAACTCAGACTTCAAATCATTCAATTTCCCTTCTTTTTCTACTCTCTCCAGATCCTTCAACACTCTATCCACTGCTTTAAAGCGATTTGTTCGAATAGACATTTTCTTTTTTGCTTCAGGGACAGACTTTATGCTGCCAGATGAAAGACTTTATGGTGGAGGATGATTTTGTGTGATTTTATGGAAAACAGATGAAAGAAACAATATATTTTTACAATAAGATTGAGGGACACAATGGTGAGTGATTTTGTGACTTGATGCAGAACTGAAGAAAAGACCGCAATATATATAGTTTTTGAAAATTATAAATTATGACATCAAGTTACACTCATGGGATCAAATGACAAAAGTTTAACGTCATCCTTTTCTTGACTTGGAATTTGATGTAACTTGGTTTTCACTCAATAGAATTTGTTCAGAAACTTAAACTCAGGAAATAAAATTAAATATGAATTTGTCTATGGTAAAACAACAAAATTATAAAATTCATACATAACAAGACAATGTTGCTTCATGTACTTTTTTAAAACTCCGACAAAGAAAATAGAAGGTTTTTGTAGAAAATAAAGAATTTATTAAATTGAAACGGCAGAAATCAGGAAAGGAGGCAAGAATAAAGAAGAGTCTTTGCGTGGGAAAATATGATGAAAGAAAAGTATCTTTCTTTTTGTTTTCCTCTGGCAAGGAATTATTCCAATAGACAAAGACATGCAAAGAATACCAAAAACATGTTTCACGTCATTCTTTCTTCCCAGGAAAAAACTGTCACTGTATTCTATCCTTTGTTTCACAAATGGAATTATTCCAACAGACTATGACAAGGAAAGAGAACCCAAATACCCAATAACATTTTTGACATCATTCTTTTTTCATCGAGAAATTGTCACAGTAGTCCACCCTTTCTTTCACAGTGAAGTAGAAGAATACAATTTTCAATTGTTAATTTTGTAATTAATTTGGACTACTCATTGAATTAAATGAATACACTCTAGCAGCGTTCCCTTTACATTTACATTACTAATTTCAGCACCAATTCCTTAGATTAAATACGGGTTTCATGTCCCAATCCCAATCCCCTTAGATTTATGAGGGTGCATCCCTGATACATTGCATTAATTAGAAATGAAGCATGACAAACCTTAAAATTAAACAAGGAGGGACATTTGCTACCAGTGCGAAGAAATGCCAACAGGAATAAAGTACTAAATTATAAATTTGCTCAAGTATATTGTAAAATGTATATTACTAGATCGATAGCCATAGTATACCACGTTTGTGTCATTATTGCACACTTTATTAGTAATTGTTTATGAAAGAAACAGTGTATTTTTATAAGATTGAGGTACAGAGGTGAAATTAAGGTTTTGGGATTTTATGAGAAAATGATGAAAGAAATAGTATAGTTTTGCATGATAGACACAATTGCGGGAGATTTTATGACTTGATGTAAAACTGAAGAAAGGCCCGCAATATATATATATATATATATATATATATATATAAATTATTGCACTGCACCGAGTTTTTTTTCTTTTCAAAGATTATGGCATCAATTTAGATTATTTTTGAGAAGATATTTAAGTTCATTTTTAACTTAAAAACTCATTTGACTATTTGGTGAATAAATTTTTCATCGCAGTTTTTAGTATTTTTTGAAATACCACTTGAAATAATATATTTTAAAACACTAATTTTTTATTTTTTATTTTTTCAGGTATTTTAATAACTAGTTTTATTGAACACTTATAATTTAACAAAGTAATTTTTTTTTGTTTTCAACTAACTGCAAGCTAGAAACTGATAGCTGAAAGTTAAAAATCTAGTTTATTAAATGATGTGTTCGGTAAAATTAACTATTAGAATAACTAAAAGTATAAAATAACAAAAAAATAATAAAATTATGATTTATTTTAATAGGATAAACAAAACATTTTATAAATATATTAAGAATAAAAAAATATAAAAAATTAAAAACTAGAAATAAACGTTTTAAATAATACTTTAAGTAACATTATAAATAATGATAAAAATTACTAAAAAAAATTTGTTTATCGAATAACCTAAAAGATTGTTCAGTTAATAAAAAAAATCAAAACTAACTACAATATGTTATCCAACAAAATCTTAAACTCATCATTACATGAAATTAAATGACAAAAATTTAATGTCATTCTTTTCTTTACATGGAACTAAATGCTTGTTGCCTGGTAGTATTCACCCAGAAGAAATTGTTTAGAAACTTAACTCATCTATAGTAAAAACAATTATAAAATTCATACTATCATACATAAGAAGACAGTGTTGATTCACGTAATTTTTTAAAACTCCTGCAGAGAAAATAGTATTTTTTTTTTTGTAAAAATAAAGAATTTATTAAATGGAGATGACAACAATCATGAAGGGAGGTGTTAAGTCATGGACAAGTGCATGTACTAATTTGTCTCAAGTAGTAAAGTACTCAAAGTCCGATTATCGATTTTTACGGAGACTTTGTTTTATATTTGTATTGAATAATTTCCAATTTATTAGAGAAAAAGATAAGATGAGATATAACAGATAAATTTAAAAGAACATGGTAATGACTATTAATAGAAAACAAAAAAAAATAGTAAAAAATTCAATGAGATGAGAATATTAGGACTTAACATGCCTTATTTGACTAAGATATATATTATTTGAGATTTTTTTCTATTAATTAGGTGAATTTTTCTTATCCACATCGATTAGAATACTTGTCCTTGATGTCTCACGATGACAAGTCTATCTTCCAAATATCTTTGCAAAGAATAAATAGATAAGATGCATGAAGTTCTAATTCTAGATGTTTGCTTTAATGCATGAGCATAATGCAATCACTCTATGTCTAACAATGATTTTATTAAGATACTCCTTCCTTTTAGTTCTATAAAAAATTACCCTTGGTCGAGCGACTAATTTCTAAAACAGATGCATGCAAGACCTTCCTTGTATTTCTATTAAGGATTATCATCTGTCGAGGACCTAACCTCCAAATATGATGCAAGGATGAATGATTCATGAAATTAAAAGCATGAAATGATAATAAAAAAAAAACATCTGTTTGCATTGATAGATATGAAGTATACAATACATCTTTTGATTTTTTAAGTCTGTCAGACCCTAATTAAAAATTTAGCCTCTCATAACCATAAGTGGTCTTACACTAGAAAAGCGGTATAGAAACTGATGGAGGAGAAGTGATGAAAAAAGGAATAGAAAATGATGAAAGAAAAGAAAGAATTTAGGAGAGTTCTCAGACTTTAGGTGTGTATTGGAGTACTCTAAGACTCAATGTATCTTTTCTCTTTGGCTTGACTCTCTTTTATAACTGCTGGAGTGGACTTGTGCTTGACTCCCTTTCTATGATTGGTGAAGTGAACTTAGGTCTCATACAAAAAATCTTTCTTATTTATATTTTTTATATTTTCTAGATCTTTTTTGCTTTTAATTCATCATTTTAATATCTACAAACCATAAATAAGAAAAATATCAATTCTTAACATTTAAGCTAAAAATAACTGTTAATTAAATATTTATAAAAACATTTTAATATATTTTTATTATAAAAAATAGTTTACATTTAACTGTTATAATAAACAACATTCTTTTGATGGGAAAATTATGAAAAAATGGTATCTTTCCTTTTTCAATAAATTATTCCAATAGACAACAACAAGGAAAAAACCCCAAAACATGTTTCACAAATGGAATAATAAATAGATTTATTAAAGTGAATACTCTAGTAGTGCATTTATTTTTATTTTTTTAGCAAAAAGGAACGAGGGTCACAAGTGTGAGGATGATATTCTAAATATGTAGGCACTAACTCCTATCACCCCAAAACAATCAAACTCATATATATATATATATATATATATATATATATATATATATATATATATAAAGAGAGAAAGAGAGAGATAAATATTTACCAAAGAGCTCCAACCGGGGAGAATCCCAGAGGTATAGCCCAAAACTTGAGAACCTAAAATAAGAAGCTTGTCAACACAATCATTGTCTTCCGTGTATATGTGAGTGATTCTAAACCTAAAACTTTAAGTTAGCTTAATACAATTTAAGCATATAATATAAATGCATCAAGAGTGAATTAGAGTTAGGGGTGTAAGCCACTTAGTTTGGATTGAGTTTAATCAAACATATGATCTAACTCAATCAAATTTTAACAAGTTGATTTGGATTCATTTTTTAAGAATAAAAAATAAAATTCAATTCAAACCAATCCTTTTATAAATGATTTGGGTTGGATTGGGTCAACAGGTCAAAATATTTAAGTTTGTCCTTAACCTATTTATCTATGTATCCATGGAGGATGAAAAATTAAATATGTCATATTTGAGATAAAGAATTTCAATAAACACAGTGAAGATAAGTTTGAAACATATAATTTCTATCAAAACCAACGAGACATTTGGGTTGGATTGAGTCAACGGATCAAAATATTTAAGTTTGTCCTTAACCTATTTATCTATGTATCCATGAAGGATGAGAAATTAAACATTTCATATTTGAGATAAAAAATTTCAATAAACTTAATGAGGATAAGTTTGAAACATATAATTTTTCTATCAAAACCAACGAGACATTAAATAACTTTAATCAATAAAATCCTTGTTGCTTTGATCAGACTAAGGATATATTGCTCATTACTCAATTAAGGTCGATAAATTAATGTAATTAATAGTCAATAACATTTAATTTTTTTTAAAGTTAAAAATATATATTACATATTACACAGATTAATAACAATAATTTAATATAAATTAACGAGTTAATGAGTCAAATTTTTGATATTAAAACCTGTGATCAATCCAAAACTCAATGGACGGATTTGATTGATTCCATTCCAATCTAATCTATATACAAAAATTACTCAACACAACATATTTGGATTAATTTGAGTTAATTCGAATTAACAATTGATTTACACCCGTAATTAGAGTTGGCTTGCAAGAAGAGCTCAGAATCAGTTTTCAACCTAAGATTGTGCCAACCTTTACTATCCGCGCGCCTTTTCTATTGCCAAGATGGTTGCCATTGATTCCAATATGAGACGCAAAAGCACCAACGAAATTCAACTCAATATCTATGAAAATACCAACAGAACCTTTGGCTACTCCATCTGAATTACACTTCATCCAAGACAGTCTCCGAGGCCTCCAAATCACTTCTTTGATTGACTCTGCTTTCCTCGGCTGGGAACGCACATCAAATGTTTTTTTAATTTTGAAGTCCAACATATTTACATTTTAAGAATTAATTTATTATAGCTTCAATTGATTTAGAAGATTAATAAAATAAAATAAACAAAATTAAATATTAATTAATCCAAGAAAAATAATATGATAAAATATCTTACGAAGTCTCACTACAAACACTAACTAAAAAAAGAGGAAAGATTGATTCTTGAATAATCTCCAACAATGTTTTTCTAGCATAACTAAAGCATCTGAAATTTCTGAAGCTCAAGCCTTCTCTTTTCTTTGGTTTTCACTTTGCACTAACTAGTCCTAGATAGCCCATGTATCTTTTTCCCCTTGTCCCCATCAGAAGTTATTGATCATAGTCTCCATTTCATCATAGAGACTCAGGGAGTTTCAAACACAAACTTTGAATGACTTATTAGACCATAGCCTTGGACATGAGAGAATATGACTCTTTCTGATATGCATAGGATAGCTAGTTTTACTTAAATTTAAAAACATACATCGATACTGCTTAGTTCAAATACACAACCACTTGACTCCCAAAACTCAGGTTGTCCTTAGAAGACTTGGCAAGCACAACTTTATAAATGCATACTCTTCTATCCATAAACAACAGATGCCTACATATTCATTGTTAAACCTATTACTTGCAATTCAGTTAAATGTGACTTCCTAACCAAAAGGATTCCAATATTAAAATGGCTCAACTGAGTAATCATAAATTCAAAACACCAAAACAAGCAAACAAACAACAAATTGAAATTAGGTTTCTAAAACCTAAATGCACTGGTGAGTCATTACTCGTTCGGAATAGAAGGCCCAATCATAGCAACTGTGAGGAATTTTGTGAATATTAAACATTTACACACTATTAATAGTTGAAAAATACAAAAATGAGGATAACTCGTTCATGGTCATATCCAATCTCAACAATTTGATGAACAACTTCAGTGTGTCACAAGTTAACAGCTTAAACCATCCCATTAAAGCAGTTTGAATTAGCAAACCATTTTACCAAGAAAAAAATGTTGATTCAGTAACAACAAATTAAAGCAAGAAGACAGTAAACCATATTATCTTGTTCAATCATACAATGCAATGTGATGAAAATCCACAACAAAGATACAGATCTGTTTAGCATGCCACGTACACTTTCCTCACAATTTCAGAAATTGGTGAAAGTCAAGAGTGACTTTCAAATGCTAATAATATCTAGGAAAAAGAAACAAAAAGGTTCAATTCATTTTTCTAATTGCAGAGTCTTCAATGGTTGTGTAGGTATGATGAGAAGTAAGAAAAGTATATGAAAAATTGGAGGAAGATAAAACTAATAAAGATAATTTGGTGGGACTTTCTTTACTTTTAACAACAACTTTTACGAATTATAAGGATAAAATGATATTTTGTTTGGTAATATAAATTTTGCTCGATAATTTTAAGTAATACATACGTCCATAACTCAGGTCAAATATGCAAAATCTTGTCTTCCAAAACTGAGGTTGCCCCACAAAACTTTGCAAGCACAAGTTTCTAAATGCATACTCTGTATTAATGTCGAGATCCAAACTTATAACATGTAAATACTGATATTTATTATTACTTCTCAACACAAGAGGCTTCTTAGATAACAAGTTATAACTAATGGACTCAACAACTAATCACACTGCTCAATAATTTTAAATTTATGTTTTCACCATCCAATGTTATTATTCAAGAAGAGGAAAAGATCCAAATCCAAAAAAAACTACAGGTCCACATCTTGCAGATAGCCTCCATTATATTCTCAAACAGGTATCAGAAAACACTGAAGGCACATCCCTCACACCATCTTGGAATGTTGGGGTAGATCGAACTAACTAGACAGGGTATTTATATAGCTGAAGAACCTTCTGCCAAGCAGGTCTGTTACTAATATCATCCCACCAAGCACTCACATGCTTCCTGTCTCTGACCAAATTTCCTCTCCCGGTTTGGTTCACCAAATAGTGACCAAATGGGAGGTGGCTAAGATCAGCAAGGCTGAAGAAGTCACCAGCCAAGTACTTGCTCTTTGACAGCCTCTCCTCATAAACATCCAGCACCTTCTCAATCTTTTTATCACTTTCTTCTATCACTTTTTGGTCCGAAGGAGCCCCCGTTAATGGCGCAAACAGAACATTAATAACCAAGTTGTAGAGTGGTGGGTGAAAGTTATGAGCTTCCACTTCAAGCCATTGTTCCACTAGACCCTTTTCTTCTATTGTCTTTCCCAATAAGTCAGTCCCTTGGTCTTTATACTTCTCAGCTAAGTATCTGATTATTGCACGAGATTCTGCACATTGGTTTAAAATCAGTGTATTAGTATTGAATATAGACCATCCTGAAGTTGCAAAAAGCAAAGAAAACAAATTTGGGGATGTAAGCATTCAGCCTTTCAGATTATCCTACTTCCAATTTTGACACAACAAAAAACAATTATTACTAACACCATTAAGGATTGTTATAGTTACATGCATGATGCATCAAACCACAACATGTGTTTATAAAAAAGAAACTGAAAATCTAATTTCATGGAGTAACTAAATTGTAACCCCCTCTGCCTCCTTTTAAAACAAAGGAATAGCAATTAGGAAAGACAATAGTTACAGGACAAAAATGAACGATCCTAACCTCACAATTCAAATAACATCAATAAGGACTAAACAAGGTAAGAACTTCAAGGAAAGATCAAAATTTCAAAACCACCAACCTATTAACTACATGACACAGGAAAAAAAAATGCAGAAATAATAAAGGGGCTAAAAGGGTTTACCATAGAGAGTATAATCACCGTCTTGAATAACAGGAAGGGATCCAAATGGCTGCAGATTTATTAGACACAGGAATAATCAAACATGAAAACATTTAAAAAAAATATGGAAACCAAGTGAAGCAAACTGTGTGAATTGTGATAGAGCAAAAAAAAAAAAAAATTGAAAGAAAAACTGAACCTGCAGCTTAAGGAACTCAGGTTCCTTATTCTCTCCCTTGAAGAGATCAACATGCACTGTTTCAAACTCAATTTCCTTCTCAATCAGACACACCAGGACCCTCTTGGGGGATCCATAGGTTGGACCATACACCTTCACCACCATGTTTTTTTTTTTTTTTTCCTGAATTTTATTTATCTTTAGATTGGTTCCGTGTGTCAGTCAAGTTGTGCTTTTATGCTGATCACTCGTGTACAGTTCCAGAAAAAGTCATTGTTTTTTCAATTCATTAGAAAATTATTGAGGATAAAGAAATATTATTTTACTATGTTAGTGCGGCTGCTATGACTGTGACCACAATTTTTTAATTTTAACAAAATTCCATTGTCAGTGCTTGACGTATTTCATTACGATCGCAAATTTTTTTAAGAAAAGAAAAACAAAACACTAATCTATTTAAGTGTTGAAATCAACGACAGGAGTGTTGCATTTGTATATTCCCACATTACAGTTTCAAAGTTGACGGGGAGGACCACTGTCTTAATTGATCCCCAACATTGTCTCCTTATCATTGTCATATAATAAAAAAAATTATCTCAACATAATTATTATTTTAATTTTTTAATATAACAATAATCATCTTTTATCATTTATATATTGTATAATATTAATACTGGACAATAAAACGTATAAATAAAGTAATTATCATATAAGATTGATTTTATATATTCATTATTTTCTTTCTTTTATTTATTAATTTTTTTATTTGTATAAAATAATCTATGACAACACTTATTTTAAAATGGATGAAATAATTATTTTCTGTTTTAGACCACACTTGTCCTCAATCTTATATATTCATGTGACTCTTTCAAAGTCAATAACTTACACTATCAAATTATTGATGGTCTTCATTTTTTTAAGTAAGACTTTGAATTTAAATCTTAGAAATAAAAAAAATTATGAAAAATGATCAATGAGACTCTAGGCAAAACTGGAATCCCTACTCCCATTAGTTGTCTTACAAATAAATCACAAATTCATCATAACTGAATTTGATCCCAATACAAAAATATTTAACAAAATTATCATAAGTGGTCCATCAATGCACCATTATCATAAGTGATCTACCATCTTATTATACTCTCTGTATCAAAATATTTTTGTTTTTATTCTCCATCCCTTTCCATGATCTCTGAAAACCCTTGCCACCTCCGGCTTGGACGCTAAGATGCACTCCAACTGTTCAGCATATTGCTTCTGGCAGCCCCCATCACCACTCTAACAGCAACCCAATATGCAGTGAGGGCACCCAAACCCAATCCAAAAACTTTGAATCAATTTGTTTCTTCCAATTTAACCTCATTTTTATGATTCTTCGTTTTTCACCACGAGAATCGTTAATCAAATCTCCTTGATCTTGCTTTATTCTGCAATTTGGACACTGCTAATTGAAAATTTATGATGACACATGATGTAGAATGAAAAAACGAAGAACCATAAATGAAATTCTCAAGACATACACCATGTGATGTAGCCTCAAAGCAAGAGATAAACTCAACTTTCACGGTAGAAGTAGCAGTCAAAGTCTTCTTAACACTCATCCACGGAACAGAACCATCAGCCATCATGAAAGTCTACTCAGATGTTGGTTTGCCAGAATCAACACAGCCAACAAAGTCTGAGTTTGAATAACCAATCACATCTAGATAGTCTGTCTATCTATGCATAAGCATGTAATCTTTGGTCCCTTGAAGGTACCTCATCACTTTCTTTGCATTTCTCACGTGGCAATACCTGGATTACTCTAATATCTTCCTAACTTTTCAACTGCAAATGTAATGTCAAGCCTTGTGCATACTTGAGCACACATGAGGCTTCCAACAACTGAAACATAAAGAATGTTTTTTATTTATTTCCTTTCAAAGTCATTTTTTGGGCATCGGTTCAAATTAAATCTATCTCCTTTCACAATGAGAGCGACACTTGGTGAATAATCTTTCATTTGAAATCTTGATCATTGGCTGCCACAAAAATATTATCTACATATAAAACAAGAAAACATATTTTACTCTCACTGACCTTGTGGTATATACATTGATCCATGGGATTTTCATTAAAGCCAAATAAAGAAATTATTTCATGAAACTTAAGGTACCATTGAAGGAAGGCTTGTTTTAAACCACATATAGATTTCTTAAGCTTGCAATCACCACTCTTAGAGGATAGGCCTTCATGTTGTTTCATATAAACCTCTTCCTCTAAATCACCATTACGAAAGACTATTTTCACATTCATTTGTTGCAACTCAAGGTCAAAATGAACAACTAATGCCAAGATAATACAAAGAGAATCTTTCATTATGTGTGGTCGATTCATTCTTTTTAAGTAAATTCCTTAACAATGAGTCTTGCATTGTATCTCTCAATGTTGCCTAATAAATCCTTTTTGGTCTTAAAGACCCATTTACAGCCAATGACCTTTGCCCTATTAGGCAACTCTACAAGGTTCAAAACTCCATTACTTTGCATGGAATTCATCTCATCCTTTATGACATCATACCATAAATTTGACTCTTTGCAACTCATGGCTTGATCAAAAGTTTCAGGATCATTTTTAGCTCCAATATTATAGTTAGATTCTTACAAATATACAATATAATCACTAAGAATAACTGATTTTCTTTCTCTAGTAGATCTCCTTAATGTTGCATCAACATTTTCTTGTGGATCATGTTGTTCAACTAGTTGTTTATCATTTTCAAGAATTTGATGATCAACTTCATCTAGTGGATTATCAACAACAAATTATGGAATGTCAGCCATTGGTTGCTCATCATCCCTTTGAATTTGAGGGGTATGAACTACAACCAATCATTCATTTGACGTGGAAGGTTGAAACTCTATATGATCAATTTCAAAACCTAAGTCCCCCAACTGATCACTCCCATTGACCATGTAATTTTAAAGAAACTTGGCATTTCTTGATTCCACAATCCTAGTAATATGATATAGACAATAAAACCTATAACCTTTAGACCTTTCAACAAACCTAATGAAATACTCACTAATAGTCCTCGAGTCAAGTTTATTCTCTTATAGGTTATATATATTCATTATCCTCACTTCAGACGGATAGTCCCAAACACGCCAATGTTTCAAACTTGGTTTCCAATCTTTTAACAACTCAAAATGTGTCTTTGGGATAATCTTTGTTTTTTTGTTTTCAATATTTGTATAAGAAATAGAGAAAAAAAATTATTTTCTCTATTTTCTATACAAGTCTTTGAAAAAAAAATAGATTGAAAACAAATTAAAATAATTAAAATGGAAACTGAAAACATTTTCTCATAACAAATGATCCCTAAACTCACTTACATAACATCTTGTGTAATTACAAATGTTCTTAGATGAAGTGGGAAAGTTAAAAAACTTGGACATACTATCAGTGACTTTGGGTGAGCATAGTTTGGGCCATGGACCTTCACTACCATTGTAATGGGCTTTTCTTCCTACAGATTGTCAATTCTATGTCCATGTGTACTGTTAAAAATATGTTTTATGAAGTAATTTAAAATTAATGGACCATGCAGGTCTCAAGTCTATGACTTTCTCATTATTAACACAATATTTTAACCAACTAAGCTAATAGGTCAATTATATTAAAAAATAATTAACATCATTATATATATCACTAAAATTTCTAATATATATTTAATACACATATAAGTTTACATAATAATTTTTTAAGCAATCAATTTTGATCTAATAATGTATTTTTTTACATATATGAATTTTAAATAAAAATCATAGGTTCAATAAAAATCATAATAACGCGAAAGTCACATATTTTTAACAATTCGTATGGGTCATCTGTATGGCCCAATATATAAAGGGCATGCGAATTGTCAATCTATAAGGCTCTTATGGATTGACAATCCGTAAGGCCCATACGGATTGGTAATCCATAAAGACCATACGAATTAGCAATTCATATAGACTATACGTAAGGGCAATGTTGGAATCATAAAAAATATGTTAGGTGTAGAAGAAAAAATGGTTGGTGCAAGAAGAAAAGTCTAGATTGTAATTTGTAGAAGAAAGCAAGATTATGAATATTAGATTAAGGCATTAATTTGTGACGGATATAGAAAATTTTACTTGGGTCAGCACTTACTCAGCAATACTCACATTTATAAATGTTCTAAATATATTTTCAATCCCTCAAATTTAAGTTCTTTCTTTTTAAGTCTTACAAATTTAAAGTACTTTTTTTAATCCTTAAAATTCAAAAAAAATATTCTTTTTAATCCTTTTGCATGACACAAGTCAAATATAAAATAAAAGATTCACAGTTTGTAATAACTTTTGATAGTCAAAATTTGGTTTTCTATTTTATATTTTAAAGTATGTTTCTGGATGTTAAAAACTATTATAATTAAGTCAATAAAAAATTTTAAAACTTATTAACCACTTTAAAAATTGCTTTAATATTTTTTTATTGACTTGATTGTGACCATTTAAAACTGCCAAAAAATCATTCTTTAAAATTTAAAAAAATACTTAAATTCTAATGGTAAAAAATTCCTAAAGTTATGAATATTTTGTTTTTTGTTTGACTCACACTTAAAAAAAAAAAAACATTTTGCAAATCTAGGAACTAAGAAAAAGAATTTTAAATTTTAGAAGACTAAAAAGATGACTCACATTTGAGAGAATAACAACATATTTAAGTTTTTGTAAATTAGTGGAAATATTATTTATATTATAAATTATTTTTCTTAACAATATTTTAGGTTATGGGATAAATTCATAACTATATATACACATATCTTATATTGAGAAAAATAAAAAAGTTAGTGGTGACAGTCTCCCCAATCCTCTTAAAGTAATCTGTCCTAAATCGTGTTTCCCAACCTAAACAGAAAACAATAAAGTTTCAATAAATCAAAATCAATTCAATTAATGGAAAATATTTAATGTTATTTAATATTACATATTTAATAATTTACATATTTAATGTAACATTTGTATAAACTTAAAAATTTTCTATTATTTATTATATTAAATAAATATAATATATATATATATATATATAGACGAATTTAATGCTATTACTTTTTTTGAATGCAGAATTTGATGTTATTATTAAATATAATTTATATATTTATTAAAGTTCAAAATATAATGTATATTAATTTGATTTATGACTTTTCATATATATATATATATATATATATATATATATATATATATATATATATATATATAAAGAGAGAGAAGAGATTAAATTATTGGTGAAACTTTGATAACTATTATATCATTTTTATAACTTAATATAGGATGTGATTTTTATTGATCTAACCGTTAAATTATATCTACGTATTACCAAGATCGTCTATGTTAAATTTTGTCAAAATTAAACAATAACAAAATAATTATTAAATGATTCATATTTTAATATATTTTGAAAAGTTTATGGTACATCGATTTTAATTTATATGAATAAGGTAACAATTGATTTTGGATTAATATAAATTTTTTTATATCTGATCTATGTAAATGAAATTTTTAATTCAAGAATAAGTTTTAAGAAAATATTATTCGGTTAAAAATTATAAAATAGTATAATAGTCATCAAAATTACACAATATAAATTGATCCCTTCTTTTATATAATGTTACACACTCCCTCCCATCCATAACAATCTTGGTGTAAGAATAAAAAACTTGTATCAATATATTTATCAGTTTTTTAATGTAATATTAATTGTTATTTTTACTTATATTTCTTATAATATTAAATGTCATATTCTAAAAAACAAAATAAAAATGAACCGGTTTGGTTATTGAATCGGGACCCGATGACATAATTGAACCGGTTTGGTTATTGAATCGGTCATGCATCTGGTCCTGAATGACTCGATTAGACCCAACCGGACCTGGTCGATTTGAGATAAACTCAACGACCCAAACCGATTTTTAAAACTTGTTTTGCATAAAGAAAAACAAAAAAAACACTTAAAAAAAACTCGGGAATTGTGTAATTATATTATTAAATTATTATTTGTAGACTTTATCAACTTTAATACTTTAATTATTATTTTGAATTTTTAAGTATGAATGAATTTTTCTTAATCAAATAATATTAATTATATACTTATATATAATAGATAAGTATATAATTTGAATTTTTTAACATATATCAAGTAAAATCAAACTAATTACTGATCTATCGGTTGAATCACTAACCTACTATCTCAACCGAGTTAATTAAGAGATTAAAGTTAATCTCAACCGAGTTAATTAAGAGGTTTCATAACTTTAATTCGGTTGGCAATACTTGTTGAATCTCGGAAGGAATGATGAGCTGACTAAAATCCGAACCACGTGATTAAGAACGGTTTTTGTTAACAAAAAAAAAAAACTGTATATATCGCATATTCAAACTTATTTAATTAATTTGAATAACTTTGCCTTTAATACCTCCAAATATTTTTCATTTATTAGTAAATTAATCAGTTTATTTTTTCCCACAAATTTATGATTATACTTTGTTTGATAATAATTATGTAGATCTTTATTCTTTAGTTTTTTTTAATGTTTTTATATATTTATTAATATTTTTATCACTCTAAATATATTTCATTAATTGAGTTGATTTTGATTCATTGAACCTCTTCTGAAACTTTATTATTTTTTTGTTTATGTTGGCATTATAAGAAGCAACAAGGTTAACCTTGACCCTCAACCAAATCTCCCTAATTTTGTTTTCTGCAAATTACAATGGTGGTGAAGGTCTATGGCCCTGACTATGCTAACCCAAAGCGGGTGATAGTGTGTCTCATTGAGAAAGAAATTGAGTTTGAAACAATACATGTTGATAGCTTTAAGGAAGAGCATAAGCAGCCTGAATACCTCAAATTGCAGGTTCAATTACTTTTTCTATGCGTTTTTCATCCCCTAATATTATAGGTTTTCCACTTTTTCATCCAGCAACAATAGTATATCTGACATCTTACTTGGACACCTTGGTAATTGAGCATTTCTGATTACACAAGATGTTATGTGCGTGAGTTAATTTAGGACCCATTCACTTTGAGAAAATGTTTTTAGTTTTCATTTTTAATTATTATGTTTTCAAATATTTATACCAAAAAAATAGTAAAACATTTTTTTTTTATTTTTATGTTTCTTGTATAAATCTTGAAAAAGGAAAATGAATTAAAAATAAGGTCACAATTTTGTAATTAAAAGTAAAAAAAAAATGAGACGAGAAAATGATTTTTCAAAATTATTCTCTTATTATTATCATCAAACATATGAATCAATTTGCATTGAGATTATTTCAACATAATAGATATTTAATGGAAAAACAAATTAGAAAAAAACGATGTTATTTTCAATATGTTCATGTGTTGTTTTTACATAATTCTTTCACGAGAAACATTGTTTTCATGAATAAAATGTTAATAAATAAATAGATGTTGGGAGAGTCTAAGATAATCCTATATAGCTTAAATATATGATTGTCAAATATTAAGAATCTAAGATAAAGCAACAAAATGGGTTTTAATATTTTCAAATATAATACGCTTGTTGCTTATAATTTGCAGCCCTTTGGATTGATGCCAGTTATTCAAGATGGTGATTATACTCTTTATGGTTAGCCCCTTTACTTGTTTCCTCATTTTGTTTATATACCTTTTAATTTAACATAAATAACCTTGATCCTTTTTATTTTGGTCTTCTTAAAAAAACTCTCTCTCTCTCTCTTGATTGTGTAGAATCAAGGGCAATACTTAGGTACTATTCTGAAAAGTACAAAAACCAAGGGACTGATTTGTTGGGGAAGACTATAGAAGAGAGGGGCCTTGTGGAGCAATGGCTTGAAGTTGAGGCCCATAACTATTACCCACCAATCTACAACTTGGTTATGCATGTTTTGGTTCACCCATATAAGGGGGAGCCATTTGACCCAAAAGTTATTCAAGAGAGTGAAGAAAAGCTTGGGAAGGTGCTTGACATTTATGAGGAGAGGCTATCCAAGACAAAGTACTTGGCAGGGGATTTCTTCAGCCTTGCTGACCTTAGTCATCTCCCATTTACTCATTATTTGATGAATCACATGAAAAAGGGGTATATGGTTAGAGAAAGGAAGCATGTGAGTGCTTGGTGGGATGACATTAGCAATAGGCCATCTTGGAAGAAGGTTCTCCAGCTATACAAAGACCCTAATTTTTAGGTGCTTAGCTAGAGGAACTAGCTTTTGTGTTTTCTATGACCTTGAGAATAAAATGTTCCCTTGTCTTCATAATAGTAGTTGCCTAGTTGGAAGGAGTTTGGTATGAAGCTATGTATGATACTAAAGTTATCTAAGAGGCTTTCAAGGTCAAAATAAAATATTGCTATGTTAATATACTGTGTAGATATTTTTTTTATTTAAAATCATCAGCTGCAATCCTGCAACCAATATCAATTGTGACCGTACCAATTATATAGTAAAAGATGGCACACCCGATTATGTGCTGCCATCTTTTACTCTTCTGGGCAGCACATAATGCATCCCTCCTTGTCTTCTCGTACTAAGGAAAGGTCCTGTCAATGCTCTAATGCCACACTGGATATGGATCAAACTGTCTCACAACGTTTTGAACCTAGCCCACATACCACTTTAGTGGGCAAACAATCCAACCCTTGGAACACACTAGGATCCCAATCGGTGAAGAACCAACATCGAGGTGTGTAGATACAAAAAGTTGTGGCATAGAAATTAGACCACCAAGGTCAGAAATTTGTGTTTAGATACAACAAATTGAAACTTCACCAAAAGAATGTCCATTTCCTTCTGATACATCAGTTCTTCATAAACTTCATAAAATGACTTGCCTTCATTTTCATTGTTGCTACTTCTCCTCAGTCCTCACAAACGCAGTTGCCATGTCCATGATAAAATAATCATGTAACATATAAGGAAATACTCAAAGACAATCAATCCCTTTTGGTGATAAAATTATTGAAAAATAAAATATTTTAAAAGTTTTTGCTTAGGCATCATAATTTTGTTACAAAAACATAATTCTTAGTATCAAATTACTAGAAACAAGTAACAAGTTTACGTAGAAGTCTTAGTAATAAATGATAATAGCAAAGATAACAACTTCGATGTTTTCAATAAGAGTTACATGCCTCACTCCTAAATAAGGGATTCAGGCTCCTATTTTAACCACTGATACTCTCACAACACCCACGAAGATTAATTTTCCTTCTTTTTGTTGCATACCTACATATCATACCTTCAATTCATCTTTCCCACCATGTTTCTTTTAACTATTTTTTCCTCCAAAGGAAACACAATTTCATGCTACTGGAATCTTGAAATCCTTGATTTTAGACCCTGCTCCTCTGTTGCAGAAGAGAAGGAAAATTTGTCCCAAATATCTTTTATCTAATTTTACAATGCTTTCATAGACTAGGTAATTCCATGAACCATACTAAAAAGATTCACCGTGTAAAAAGAAGTTTAGTAAGAACTTGGAAAAAAGAGAAATGGCAAAGTGAATATCATACTTACAAATAAAAGTCTAAGCACACTTCTGCCAAGGGAATACCCTCCATAAATGCCTTTAATTAAGTGAGAGATCATGCAGTTAGTTTTGAACCACATGTGAGAATGCTTGTTGAAGTGTAGAAATTAATGAACTTCATGTAGAAACTCAAAGAAAATCCAAAAATTGTGAACAGAAAGGTGAGAAAGAGCATAGTGAATGGCGGCCACCTTTGCATAGAAGAGTAAAAGCCACTTGATTCCATCCTTTTGACATTTATCCTTTCTTTACTTTGCAAACATATGTGATCATAATACAGAAATCTTAACGAAGAAATGCTAGAATATTACTAAAAGTCATAGGTATATAATGGGTACTAAGCTCCAAGTCCATTGGAGGAAGAAATCCCTAACCATTACCCTCGGATTTTTGCGTCCACCTTTGTTAGTAATGATAGAGAAAAATATATTATCAATATACTGCAACATCAAACTAGCTTCACAACGTGAGCACATATAGTGTAGTTTATCGTTGATCTCAATAAGATCCAGAGAAAGATCAGACTTTTCAACACCAACTTTTGTTTCTGGGAAGATCTTTTCTTCATAGTTTAATTGAGATTGACATTAATTTCAATCTTTTTGCTTTAGATTTTTTTCCCCTTAAGGCAAAAAAGCATGTTAGAGCATCACAATAGTGTTGTGATCCCGACTAGGTTGACATCCCAAGCATATTGTATCATCTGCAGCACACCCTAATATATTATATTATTAATAAAATAAAGAAAGCAAAAGCATGGAGGACATGAATCAAACTCATGTACAATCATCTTAAACCTAAACGATGGAAGGTCATATCTATTACAGAAATTCCTAACCATTTTCCCTAACAATCATCTAGGTTGGGATTGAATTAAAACGAAGTTTGACTAGTTTCCAATAGTCTCTCATTGCTTAGGAATTAAGGTCACAGGTCGT
The DNA here is from genome assembly GCF_000004515.6 of Glycine max. NCBI lineage: Eukaryota > Viridiplantae > Streptophyta > Magnoliopsida > Fabales > Fabaceae > Glycine > Glycine max. The sequence goes on from NC_038244.2 coordinate 41,908,582, forward strand.
TTAAAATTAAACATCATCTCCTCTCAACCCACCAAGACATCTTTTATAAGGACAAAAGTTCACTGAGCACTTAAACAGACAATACCTTAGAAACCGGAGAGTCTAGCAATGTATGGGGACTTGAAGAGGTAGGAACAGTTTTCATTAGTGGGCAATGGATGAATTGGGTGCAATGGATGTATAAGGGCTAGGAGGATTTTAAGATGGTGGTGAGTTAGTGATAACAAAAGAAAGGTGAGATTTCAAAGAGAAGAGTAGTAAATATGAGATTTTGAATATGAAGCACAATAATTAATTGTAAAACTCACAATTGTACCAACTGCAATCATAATTTGAAACACCGCTAAGAGTGAATCCATACTCCAGCTAGTTTGTTCCCTTGGATTTTGTATATGAAAAAAAAAGTTAAATTAATTTGGAGGTTACTAAACTATTTGACAATTTTAAAAATAAATCATTTGAGAACCTTTTAAAAACTGTTATAGTTTAGGTAATTTAGTTTAAAATTGTCATGTCTCTACATGCTTGTGTTCTCACTTTTACACCACATCTGCAGTTTGAGAGTACTTATTAAAATTTATCAAATAGTTCAAGGACTTGTAGATTAATTTAGCTTAAAAAAAATTCTATAAATTTGACAACAAAATAAATCTATGGTAGTGGAAGTTACACCCATGCACTGATACACGGAAGAACTAAAAGGAGTGCTTCCACTCTTACATGCTGCTTGCTCTTATTCTCAACTCTCATCAAGTGTTCTAAAATCCCAACCATTATCTCTTTCTCTAGTCTTACTTTCCCATGTCTTCCACTCCCTCCAATCTCATTGATTTCTTGGTGAACCAAGCCAATGGAGTAAAGGGTCTTGCTGATCTGAACCTCCCAAATGTTCCTCACCAATACATTCAATCCCTCCAAGCCAGATTGGACCACTCCAAAATTATTCCTCAGGAATCAATACCCATCATTGATTTCACAAAATGGGATATCCAAGATTTCATCTTTGATGCTACTACCAAGTGGGGTTTCTTCCAAATTGTGAACCACGGGATACCCTCTAAGGTTCTTGATGGTCTCAAGGATGCTGTGCACAAGTTCTTTGTATTGCCAGCTGAGGAAAAGAAGTGTCTTAAAGTGAACTCATCCCCTGAAGTTGTCAGGTTGGCCACTAGCTTTAGCCCCCATGCTGAGTCGATCTTGGAGTGGAAAGATTATCTGCAACTTGTGTATGCCTCGGAAGAAAAAAATCATGCACATTGGCCTGCAATATGCAAGTAAGTGGTAGTTCTTATCATCTGTGATTTGGTAGAGAAATATTTACTAAACACTCTCTTAACACTTTTTTTGAAGTCGTTAGGTATTATTAACTGAAATTTATTGAAAATTATAAAAAAATTGTGGGTCTCTTTGTTGTACGAATTTTATTGTGATTTTCTAATTTTTAATAAATTTTAACAAATAGTAAAAAGTATGTTAAAGAATGTGTTGTTAATACTCATGATTTGGATGGTGCATCACTTGAATTTATAAATTTTATGAGATGTACTATGAGGATTTGGTATTTAATGGAGTTCAGAGATGTAATACGATCTCATTTAGTGTGATAAAGCTGTTGTTGTTGTACTCAAAACTGTAATTGTTAGGATTTATAACAGACCGAATTTGAATGAGTACTTGGGAATGGGAAGTTATTTCTAGGAATACAGGATAGAGGATAGCAGGGAGAAATTATCTTATAATTTTAGTTTTTGTGCAAAGTTTTAGGCAACAGAAAAGAATGTGTAATACAAGAAAATTGAATTTGTTTCTTGAATCATGAGGGGTAGTCTTAAGCAGTTAAGCCTATTGTGAGATTGTAAGTTTATCTGCTTATTGTGGGAAAAAAAACATTAGTACACTAAACTACATCGTTTAGTTAATTGAAAGTATGTGTCTTACATAAATCCATCGTGAACTCAGAGTTCATGAGCCTAAGAGACAAGAGTGATGGAGTGCAATTTAAATTGTTTAATTTTTTCTTATGGTCCTTTGTCATATGAACATTCCAAATGTAGCTTCGTCTATTACATATGCCCGAAAGTGTCTACACTGTACAGTGATATAAGTGTTTATATTTTCTTATGAATATGTGATAATTGATATTTAATATAGTCTTCATTGACTATCCTTGATCTAGGGATCAAGCACTGCAATACATGAAGCATGCTGAAGTTATAATTAGAAAATTGTTAAAGGTGCTTCTTAAGAAACTGAATGTAAAGGAGTTAGATAAACCAAGAGAAAAAACTTTAATGGGGGCAATGATATTGGGTTTCAATTACTACCCAGCTTGCCCTGACCCTGAAGTTGTAGCAGGGGTAGGCCCTCATTCCGATGTATCATCAATCACTGTCCTTCTACAGGATGATATTGGAGGGCTTTATGTAAGAGGCATTGATGATGATAGTTGGATCTTTGTTCCTCCTGTTCAGGGAGCATTGGTATCAATATTGGGGATGTGCTACAGATAATGAGCAATGAAAGATACAAAAGCATAGAGCATAGAGTGGTTGCAAAAAGAAACCAGGATCTCCATTCCAATCTTTGTCAACCCAGCTCCTGATGCTGTTATTGGTCCTTTGTCAAAAGTGTTGGAGGATGGCGATGAACCAAAATATAAACAAGTTTTGTACTCTGACTATTTCAAGTATTTCTTCAGCAAGGCTCATGATGGAAAGAAAACTATTGAATTTGCCATGGTATGATTGGTGACTGTATCTATGAATATGTGGTTTTTTAACCAAGCCAAATGATATCGTGTGATCCATGTAGCCGACCTCATTTAATACAATAAGGCTTTTGTTATTGTATGATTTGTTCTCATGGTTGGAAGTATTTAACGTGTTTGAAATCCAGCTGCTTTTTGTACGGATCAACATAGCCGGAAAACGTATATCATGCTGATCTTTTTTTACCTGAATTCTTGCATGATGATACATTGAAGCAGAAAATGCAATAACTTTACTTTAATGATCAGATGTGCCTCTATTACAATTTTGATTGAACATTTTGGATGAATAAAAAGCTGCAGAAGCGTTGAACCAAAGGGGTTTTCGTTGCTCTTCCTGGCCGCAAAAGAAGGTGAACCGTGAGAGAGAAAAAAATGGAGAAAACGCTTATGCTACCAACGATGATGGTAGATGCGACCAAGAGAGGTATCTCCGGCGTGCGTTTTGGGAGCACAAGCGGAGGCACTAGCAGTTTCACGGCGTTCCGATCAATCCACGCGAAGAGAAGAGGGAGAAAGGATGGCTAAATATATACCAAAGAAATCAACAATAGTGTAGCCTCACTTGCTATGATGTTCTTGGCCTCAGTCCCCTGCTGCTTGGATAGACAATTTTAAATGAGAAGAGTAAGTAGGTGTTTAGTTTTTTGTTTTTATTTTTTACTGAAAATAGAAAATGGTAATGTAATAAAAATGAAAACAAGAATTTCATTTTAGATAAAATGATAATATGATAGCATGGAATGTAATTTTAAGTAAATAATACATATGGTTTGTATCCAAAATAAAAATAATTTTTAAAAAATGAAAATAGAAAATGAAAATGTAAACCAAACACACCCTAATCTATCAAAAAATTTGAATTTCTGTAATCTAGAATTAATTGTTTGAATGTTTTTTTGTCAAGAATTTAAAATTTTGGAATTTTAAACGACTAGAAATCTAGAATTTTAATTTCTTTCTAAAAGGTGAAAAATTGAAATTCTCTTCTTACACTTTTTCTCAAGAAACACCGTCTGAACTCATGGAACATCGATCGAATATGAGCACAGAAAAACACATATAACTAGCATACCAATCATATCTTCTATTTTTTTCATTCATTTTTTTTCACCCTCATAATTTTAATTTTTTTATTTAAATATAAAATTTTGTAAATAAAAAAATTTCAATTGAAGTATTTGAAATTCTTAAAATTTAAAATTTCTCAAAATTCAAAATTCTGGGATCTAAACACACACTTAGAAAAATGTCTTTTCGCGTCTTTTTTTCTAGTTGTGTTTACAACACGTTTCAGTTTTGATTTGCACCCAAAATGTAACTGCTAGAGCATCGTTAGAATTGAGACTTCTCTTAATATTTTGGAAGTCAAATATGTTATTTTTATATTTTCTGGTATGTAAATTTCCCGTTGAAAGGTTTTCAATACCAAATTTTGTTGAATTAAATAATGTCCTTTGCATTATACCAAATTCTGTTGAAAAGTTTCGTCAAACACATCACATCTAGGGCTTTTTTACCAATTAGAGGTAAAACAAAATTTAATTTTCCAATTGGGATATATTTTAAAAAATTATCTAAAACTAAGTAAGTGTTACGATGCTTAACTCTGACGTCATAATACCTGCTAGAAGTCATGACACCTATTACGACTTGTTATTTTTTTAATTTTTTAACTAATTTTTTTTTACGATTTTAAAGTCTTATTATTATTTTTATGTTTTTTAAAATGGAAGTCATATTTTGTTTTACGAATTTAAAGTTATAAAACTATTTTATTCTTTTTCTAAAAAAAAATTAAATTTTTTAAAAAGTGATTTTTTACTATTTGTAGACATGTTTTTCTTTTGTTAACCTTTTTTTTTCTTTTCATAAATGTGTTTTTTCTTTTAAATTTAATATTGTTCAGAGTTTTATTTTTATTTTATTTTAAATAAAAAAGTTAAAAAAATATATTTAAATATATAATAAATAATTTTTAAAATTTCTCACATAATTAAGTAGGCCTGAAAAACTCTCAAGATTTTTATATCTTTCATCTGGGAAACCAAGGATTTTTTTGGGAGACATGAGGTTACTTTTTTTCTAAAAGAAATTAAATTTTTTAAAAACTGCTTTTTTACTATTTGTAGACATGTTTTTATTTTGTTAACTTTTTTTTTCATAAATGTGTTTTTTATTTTAAATTAAATATTGTTCACAGTTTTATTTTTATTTTAAATAAAAAAAGTTTTAAAAAATATATTTAAATATATAATAAATAATATTAAGTTGATTTTATTAGTATATTTTTTGTGATTTTATTAAAATATGTTATTATTTTATTTTAATATTTTATTATTTAAAACATGTTATATATATTTTGTTTTACATTAAACTATATTCAAAATATATATAACTAGTTTTAAATAATAAAACATTAAAATAAAATAATAACATGTTTTAATAAAATCACAAAAAATATACTAATAAAATTAATTTAATACTATTTATTACATATTTAAATATATTTTTTATTTTTTTATTTAAAATAAAAATAAAATTGTAAACAATATTAAATTTAAAAGAAAAAACACATTTATGAAAAGAAAAAAAAGTTAACAAAACAAAAACATGTTTACAAATAGTATAAAAGTAGTTTTTTTATTAAAAAAAATAGGTTTACCATTTTGAAGTCGTTAACCTTTTAAAAAAATATTAAAAA
>NC_038244.2:41915874-41926571 GCF_000004515.6 Glycine max
ATAAAATATACATATATTACCTAGTAATTTCTCAAGTTTGTTTTACCATTTCCTTTTCATTGGTTTGACCGTCTTTTTTTCTGGTAAGTCGTAACTCTCAAAATCCTCAATATAATTTAGGGTATGTTAATATGATTAAATATATTTTTTATATCTATAATATATTTCTTATTCAGTTTATTATGTAATATTTAAGTTTATTAAACTATAACGTGACATGTTAATATAATATTACATAATTGGTTAAATGATAATATGACATATTAGTCACGTCACCACTTAATAAATTTAGACTAACATCATATGTCAAAAATAAAATATCAGATAATAAAATATTTTGAGTAATCAACTGAAAAAAGCATATATGAAAAATAAAGAAGTCTTAATAATATTATTAAGGTCACTCGGGTTAGGACACCCTTCAGGGTGATGGGCTAGGCCCTAAAATTTTCCCAGTCCAGTATCCAGTAAATGCTGCAATATTCTATTCTTTATGTCTAAATATCATCAGGTGGTTACTTCCTGCACCTCCAAGTTGTTTTCTGTATCCTTTTTTTAACGTTTTGGATTGATAGTTGTGATAAAAGAAAGAATGCATTCTAAATGTAAAATTACATTTTGGATTAATCATTTTAAAAGCCATAAAGGAATTGCAGCAAGCATCTTGGAGGTGCAGGCAATAACCTAAAATCGAATGACATTATTTTGTAACAAAAAAGTGACAACATTCTATATTATCAATGACTCAATGCTCCTGAGCATTAAAATAATATATTTTAAAAAAACTAGCTACATAGCTATACTAAAAATTATTAAACTAATTTATTAAATTATATAATATTCCATAAAGTTACATTTTAAATTTTATTTTATGGATAAAAATATATTTTGAAGTGATGCAATTTTAGTTTTTCAATTAATCTTAACTCTTGTAATTTTTTATATATAGATAAATTGCTTTTATTACATTTTTAGTTTTAATTATTACATTCTTTTCATATTTAGTATTCTACATACTATTAATCTTATAGTATATCTTAAAATATTTTTAATTAAGGTTAAAATAAAGAAAAAATATAAACAATATACCTTTGTTATATTAATAGCATAATAGTTAAAATAAATGTCTAATGTAAAATTATTTTAAAAAATAATAAAAATATAATAAATTTAACATTTATCATCGTGAACTTCATAAATTATAATGTTGAAATAATAAATTAAATATTATAAATAGTATAATAGTTAAAAAAGATAGTGTAACATAAAAAAATATTTACCAAACAATTAAACAATTTTTTTATCTAATGAAAAAACTAAAAAACCAACTAAAATAATTTATCAAACATAATTTATAGCACATAAAAAGTTGTAATGAGAACAATTTATGTATAACCTGTTTGTTTTAGCGTTCTGGGCTCTCCAAACCCACATTCAACCAAAAGTAAGAAATCCTTGCTTCTCATAAAATGACGTTTAGGAGCCCCCGACAACTGCATCTAACGTGTAAACAAACATGCTCGTAGAAGTTTCAAAAAAACATTCTTATAATTTCTTATCAAACAAAATGATTTCATACATTTTTTTTTCTAAATTTGGGACCATCGGATTACTCGATCCACGAGTGACCAATTCGTGTCAAGTAAATAATTTTCGACCGAATTAGGTTGATGCAAAAGGATTTTAAATTTAAATTTTATCAATTCAACCTATATTTTATATTGGGGTTGTTGAATCAACTCCTCAGATTCAACTCATTTTGACATTTCTATAGAAAGCTCTCAATATTTTTTTATTCATTAATTTTTAAATATAAAATTAATTATATTTTTTCATTAATGATTCATGCTAAAATAAAAACCTTCATGATTTTATCTGCTACGTGTCAATAAGTACGTTCTTTCCTCTAGTGGCTATGAATTTTCATAACGTTTGATAATGGCCGTAGTAGAAAATAGAAATGTAGAATACAAGACCGAAATTTCTCTCTTTCTTCTTTGTCTAGTCTACGCGTTGTTAATAATAGACAAATAACTTTATAAAGAATAATGTAGAAGAAAATGAAAATAGTTTAACTTCAACTATGAACACAAAAACTGAAGTCCATTCATGTATGACTAAAATCATCTTTCACATTGTTTTTTCTTCATACATATGGGTAGTGTGTACGAATACGGTCTACTTTTATTTCAAGGGGAGAGAAATCAGAAGTGATTGCTTGGAAATAAGAGAAACGTTAGTTATACTGTTACATCAGTTTTATTTATAATTAAATATGTCATATCAATTAATTTTTTTTGTGAAGGAACATGTCATATCATTTTTAATTTGACATTTTCATATCACTTTCATATATAAATAAAAAGCGCGTATCATCATAGTGATTCTGCTTTTAGTTTTGGCAAAAAAAAAAATTATATATATATTATCAATTCAAAATTCTTTGTAGTTAGTTTGTTTGTGTCTGAAATGTAAATGATTTTAGGTTAATTGAAGGTTATTTTATATTGTTCTCACTTTTCTTTTTTCTTTTTATATATAATATAATTTTTAGGGTAGCAACCTTTGCACTTTTACTTAATTAAATTTGATCAGTCAAAGGCCAATATATACTTTTTTAATATAAGCACTCCCTCTAAAAAATAAAAGCACTTAGAAATATAGGAAGGCACTAATACTTAGACATATATATATTAATTCTGATTATTATAGTTCTTTAAATATGTTAGATTAAATTTTGATTTCTAATCATTGTGAAGTTTATTTTGATGATTCATGATAAATATATCTATGATGTTGTATATATGTGCGTGCGTATACTTTATTAAAATATTAACCAGGCTGTGATGAGAAAATTGCATCTTTAATTTTTTTTATAGAGTTTATACTTTTCTCATCATCCTTCTGAAAACAAATTCAGTTACCACTGCATCCATACCTTGATGGTTCTCTATGATCAATTTACTTTGTGAAATATATCCTTTTCGATCAGTAAAGGATAATCTAAATCTTAAATAAAGCAACAAAAAATGTTATTTTATTAAAGTCGATCACAACCGTAAAATAAAATAGTAATATAAACTGCACCCATACATCCAATTATATATATACTGGAAAAAAGTAAAATTGTTTTATGAACTACAGAAAACATTAACAATATTTTGTCTAGATTTACAACTAATTAAGTGGTTTTCACATGTACTATAATATACTCCGCCTTATTATTTTTTTTCTTTTTTACTCAAATTACGTACTAATGAACCAAATTTGAAATGAGAACGAGAAAATAAAATAAGGAGTGTTGAACTTGAAAAGAGCCAAAAACAATTTTATCTTTATTGTTGAAATATTTAATGTAATTTTTAACTTGATGGAATTAGAGATTGTAACCACGAGGGTTGGGTCTAGTGAAATAAATTAACCTCTCATAATATGATGAATCAAGATTTAAATCTTTATTAAAAAAATCATTTAAAATTCAATTGTCTTGAACAACATTATCTGTACTTATGCCGGAATGTTTTTGAACAACGATGCACATATGTTTTTATCTCCATATTCCTAGATTGGCATTCACAATATCACATTGATCTTCTATCATCTCAGTTGTTTTTAAAATACAATAGAACGATAACTTAAGAAAATATATCAAACAAAGAAACTACACAATGAGAATAAGGGAAGTGTTTTCAACAATAAAGATAAACAATAAAATGTTGTCCTTTTTTGTGACGTGTTTATATATATATATAAAGTAAAAGAAAGTCAAAAACAGTTATATATAATATCACATGTGATGTCAAGTTTTTCATATTCAAACAACGGAACTTTTGAGAACAAAATTAAAAACTTCTTGTAGCTTTTTTTTTTTTTGGTAGAGACCCATTTTTTTGGAACAGTTCTCTGTAGCTTTATCTCCATATAAAAGTAAAATACTATTTGAACACGCAATGCCTGGAACAACAACAACATAGAAATTTCATCACGGCTGTGTTGTGGTGTTGAGTTGAAGTTGAAGGTGCTGTGAATCATATAATATGTGCAATGAGATCAATATAGTCAACCTGACAATAACTAAAATTTAGAAACTTTTTTCTATTTCATAGAGAAAAGATCAATATCTAGTCCTATAGCTAGCTATACATAATTCAGGCTTATGCTTATTTCTTTCTGAACTTGTTATTACTTAGCCTTCTTATTGTAGCAAATTTGGTCAAATAAAGAAAGACAAGTTGCCAATGATGATTGACTCCATCAAATAGTTAGATGGAAATTTTTTATTGAATTAATTTAAATTTCTTCAATGAAATTTCATTGGACAAGTATATGACTATATATATATATATTAAGCTTTTTTCTTAAATATTATTCATATGTTTGTATATATATAGATGTTCCAAATTTAATGTCATATATAATTATATTTAAAAATGTCAACTAACTTTTCCGAAACTTCACGTTATGTATTTTAAACTTGATCGTACATCATAAAGATCTAGTAGTTAATATTTATTTTCTCACTTTAACATATAAGAGGTCGTCCCCCACATCGGATACGATTCTATAGGTGAAGATATCAAATAAAAACTCCTGTGAGAAATGAAAATAATACTAACTTTTAACTTTAATCATCTATATATTATGATTTGAATTTCTCACACTATGTGTTTTTACTCCAAAGAGGGCTAAAGCTCAAACAAAAAACAAACTAACATGAAACCAAGTGATCATGGGGTCATAGAACCCCCCCATGAAATCTCGAAGAAGCATAGAGAGATATGAACAAGGACATGCTCTATTACATGGACCCCCCATTTCACACACTATATATGGAAGTGAAACGTCTCTATCTTTATTGGATCATTTTTTTCAAACAGGCACGAATCATTATATAATACCGGTACACTACTATAGTGACAACAAGAATTAATTTGCACGGGATTACTTTAATTTAATCAATAATTTTGAATTTGATTTTTCTAACATGTGTTTGCGTTAAATATTAAGAAGAAGAAATTTTGTTATCTTTATTCACGGTGACATTATTTGAAAAGTAAGATTATCTTATCGTAAATAATACATATGGTTTAATTTGTACCAAAAGCATTATATGTACACAACATATTTTTCTTTAAAATTTTGCCGTACACTACAGAAAATGCGCGTTTATATGAGATGAATGGTATAGACGAGTGAAGAGTCAAAAGCATGGACCCCAACGCAATAGAGAGAAGACGTATAAATTACAAAGCAAACATGCATGAACGTCAAAAGCCCGCTACCGGCATGAAAACCACTCAACGTGTTAATTTCATCATCCTTCACACTCATTTCAAGGACAGCAACGAAAAACGAAAAATGATGGCCTGAAAAGATTGCTGGTGTTGCAACAAAAAGTTGGAAAAGAAGAATGAAGGGCATGTTTGTTTTTTTTTTTTTTATATAATTTATTTATTTATTATTATAATTTATATTTATAAAAATATCTCTCTTTATTTTTATTTTAAAGGATTGCGAAGGTAATAATTATTTTTTTATTAATTTTATTTTTTCCTTATAAATATTTAAAAATTAAGAAATTAAATAAAAAAGTGTCATATTTTTATAATTAAAAGTTAAAACAAAAATATATTTTTAAATCCAGCGTGTGCTTAGCTTTTCTAAAAGTAATTAACTTACACTCTAAAATAATAGTTGCATAGTGTTTTACATGTTGTGTCCATGTTAAACGCATTGAATATTCTTAGTTTTTTTTTATAAAAAAATCATTTTATTTTTAAACAATATTACAATAATAAAAATATGTAACATCTTACAATGTCTCATATTCTCACCTTTTAAATGGTAATTCACACTTTAGATTTAAGATTTATGTTTTATGTTATATACTCATTGTATTATAGCCACGTCATATCTTATGTTTTTAAAATTGATCTTGTTAGTGTATTTATGTCGTATTATATATTGGTGTCCAATAATATATCTATATATTTTTTCGAATAACTTTTAATTACTAGATTGTCAGATACATGCAACTTCAAGTTGGTGTGGCTACATTTAACTAAAAGAGAATTCATGATATATATCACATGATTTTGTTATTAACAAATATTAGTTATTAGAATATTAACTTTTATTAATAAAAAGATTGAGCTGATGATTTTTTTTCTTTTCCCTTAATCATTTAATTCACCTTAAACATGTAATTTTGCAGGTTAATTGTCCTTTGTAAGAATTTGAACAAAGACAAGATAATAAATAGTAGTAATTACAGCTTTTTCTTTTGATACTAATATAGCAGAATTGGAATCCCAACTACATGAGCTTGTTTTGCAATAGAATCACCCATTTTGCAGGTCTGAGGAAGAATGTTGGTTTGCGCAGCAACCAAGAGCTGCCCCCATTATTAATGGACCAAATATAAAAATTAAAAATATCATTTAAAATTGATATATTAAAATTAACCAATAGTAAAAGATTCTTAATGGCTAATTTTTACAAAATGTAAATATTAATGGTGATAATCATTGGATGGGTTAAAAAGGAAGAGAGATAATAATGTGATGGCCACCTCTTTAATTTTTTTTTATGTATTTAGCCACCCTTAATAATTAAAATTAACATCCTAGCTCCGCCACTGGGAAAAGAATCCATGCATGGTCATCATCATGATTTATGGAGATCATGAAGATGATCTTTACGTCTAAAAGAAAAAAAAACTAATTTTTAATTATCAGTTGAAAAATATTCTTGGTGAAAAGAAATGTATAATCTTCTCTGTATTTTATTTCTTTCTCAGTCTAAGTATCAAACATCATTAGATACTCATGCATATATTATTATTCAATGTTGAGTGCCAAGGTGAATTTCCTCGATGCTTCGGGCGTTAGTCATGCCCGGGCATTACCTCATTTTTCATGGCTATGAAATTTCTGTTGTCCCTTTCTGCTTCGTTGTTGTTACAAGAATTGACACGTACATACAGCTACTGAGGGAAGAAAGTGAGATCCCATAATCTTCAAAGTCCTACACACTAAAAAAATACATATTCGACTTCAAGTTCCTTGTTTGTCAATTTCACATGGTTCTTTTTTTCTGCGTTTGGACGATTTGTACGGGCAATAATAGTGTACTTTCAAGGACAAAAGCATACGGTAACGACTTTAGAAAAGAAGGATCCATATGAAATTATAAAAATTAAATTAATAGTTTATTTGTTCCATTAGCAAATCATATCATTCACAATTATGTTATTTATACTATATTTTAATATCACTACTTTCACTTTATTATCATTTAATTGATCATATTCACTTAAATTTTTTCCCTCTAGTCTTTCTTATTATAAATTTTTACTGCAAAAAATTATATAAAATCATCGCATAAACATGTCTAGATTTGCATCAACTAGCTAGTTCCCGTGGTAGAATATAGAAGATTTGCATTTAATATGTACGCTTTTTCTTGAATATATAATATTAATTATATAAAAAATTTAAGACTTAAATATGGTTTAAGCCTAACACAGGTATAACATTTTTTATAATTATTTAATTTTTATTATAAAAAATTTAGGACTTAAATATGGTTTAAGCCTAAAAAAGATATAACATTTTTTCACAATTATTTAATTTTATTTTTTTTATAATTATTTAATTTTTATTTTGTCGAATTAACGTGTTTTTAATGACTAAAATAATTTATTATTATATTATTTTTATAATCCAAAACAAAAAATTAAGAATATATTAAGTCATAATTATAGAGAAAAATAAATTCAAATTTTTTTACTATACTAATTCTTAATTTTTATTTATTCTAAATGTTATTTATATTTAGGATTAAATAACTTTTTACTACCTATAAAATAAACCATTTTGATTTTACAATCTAAACAATAATTTATTTTTTTAGTTACATTAGTTTTTTTTTATTTGATTTTAGTATTATTGTTATTGAGGAAATTGATGATGTACGTAATACTTTATTAGCTTGTCACATTATGAGCAAGTGATTTATAGTAACTTTGTTAAACATTCCTTCATTTAATAAGCATATTATATATATATATATATATATATATATATATATATATATATATATATATATATATATATACTCCTAATTCAAAGAGATATTGAAGTTATTCCTATCAATGCTTTTTTTTTTCAAAAGTAGTGACCACATGTTTGAATCAATTTGATAACCCAATGAATCCCAACCAATCCAAACTCAAAAAATCATATTGATTTAGATCATTAGTTTGGATCAGATCGAAAAAATGTTAATATATATACAATTTGATTTAGCGTCTCCTTGCTCAGCGATTAGCTTAGGCTAGTGCGAAAAAGACACATGAAGAAGTCCAAAGGCGTGCTTAGCGCAAAAGCCTATGCTAAACATGAGGTCATGTGAATTTTAAACTATCTTAGGCCTATAAAAGGAGTAGGAAGCAAATGAGAAAGATACATCGAGACTCAGAGCTCTCTAATGAATATATCATAAGCTTGAGTATCTCTAATAGGGGAAATCCTCTTTCTATGTCAATTATCCTCTTCTCCTCCTTTATCCTTTCATCTTCTTTTCCTATTCACATTAGTCCTTAAAGTGTAAAGTCTCTTATGACAACGATAGGCTAAATCCCATTGTTGGAAGCCTAGCAACCAAATGTCGTTCTAATATAATCTTTCCTTACTATCTATTTAATGTAATGCCAATTTTTATTGTTTCTTTCCTATACTTTATTGTTATTGTATGACCTGATTATCTATGCATCTATTTAGGAATTAGACATTGAAAAATGTTTAATTTCTAAAGGAGGAGTGGCCTTATCCAGTGTTGCTAACGTTTGCTTAGAGTTACTATTTATTTACCATACTAGAATCAAGCATTGATAGATTCAATCTTATACAAAATACCATGAAATACTCTCCATATTTTATTGATTTTTTTTTTTATATTTATCACATTGCTTTCCTATTTCAAGAATATTAGTGTAAGTTGTTGTTTTCTCAAATAAAAGTTAAACAAAAAATATATCAAAGATGAAAATTCTTCTTCTAAAACTATTAATTAAGTCTTTAAATTGTTCTAATAAAGATATTTGTATCCTTAAACTTTAATGGTTTAAGAAAATGATACACTTTAAATTCAAGAACAGATACACCCTTATTCATTTTAAAGATAAACTTACTCTTAAGTAGTCTTTTTCCTTTTAATTAGACAAAGAAATTTACTGAAGACTACCAACCCATTTACAAATACATGATGCAGCATAAATAGTCTTATACCTAAAAACAGAATAATGGAGAAAAAAATATTATATACTGTTTTCGTTTGAATAAATACTCACTTTGTTTCAAAATAATTGTCATCTTAAATTATTTTATTGATACAAAAAAGTAATAATTAAAAGATGAAAAAATAATAATTTTACAAAACTAATATTATATTATCATTAATTTATTTATTGATTTTACAATTCATTATTAATATTATTAAGATATAAAAAATAAAAAGAGTAATTAATATTGTATATATTGAAAAATTTAAAATAACAATTATTTTAGAATAATTTTTTATGCGATAATTATAATCAGATGGAAGAAGTATATACTCGTGAAATTTATAGAATTCATCCACTTCTAAAGTATATTCAAAATGGAATTCGTCCATGGACTACGTTTTGCATTTATCTATCATTTGCAAATTCATTTTCTGTTGGTCTATCTTGCAAATTAATTCTTTTTTTTAGTGCAAAACTTTTCTTTTCCAATAAAAATTGTATGACAGGATTAATATTTTTCTTTCCATATTCATACTTATTACATAATAATGAGAATTTTTACAAATTCATATATATTATTTTTATATATTTTATTAATTTGTGTAAAATACAAAGTCTTAAACTTCAACTTCTCCAAACACCCAAAACACGCACAAACTAAAGAAAAGCGTGGGATCATTTATGTCTCACCTAACTTTCTTTTGTTGGGTAGAAAATGTTTTTCTTTTAAATTTAATGCTTTTAACAAATGTTTAAAGTGAAAGGTATAGAAATATAATCACCAATTGTAGTTAAAATATTTTGTAATTTTTATTAAATTAATAATAAATATATCTTTAAGAGATATAAGGTTGACTCAGCAGTCAAAACAGAGTAAAGGGACAAAACATGAAAGAAAGTTGTGAGTTTAAATCCTTTAGTTGATATTTTTAACAAAAAAATTATTAAACTCATATTTTTTAATAAAAAATATATTTTTACTTGTTCACCTTCTACATTTACTTATTTAAAAAGGAGTCAATTATTTTTTTTTATAAGATTGTTATAAACATGCACTCACTTTCCCTTTCATTACTACTCAGTACTTAGACTTAGAGTGAGGATTTTCTAGCGCAACGTGTTGATATCACCAAAATAAAAAAAAAAACTAGCACACACACATATATATATATATATATATATATATATATATTAGAGTTGTGGGGATTATTCACTTGGTGAAATTATGTTGGGTGGGGCGGTTACTCAGAATGCTTTTGGTTTAATGTTAGGTTGAATAGGCATAAATATAGATTTTCTGAGAAGTAAAATTTTTTAATTTTTGATTGTTTGAGATCTTTTAAGATAAATAAAACATACACTAAATTATAGAATTTCAGTTTCAATTTTTCGTAACTTTATAAACGTGCAC
>NC_038244.2:42268972-42275323 GCF_000004515.6 Glycine max
GCATGCATGCATGCTTCGGTGACCATATACGTCTGAATCTTACGAACATTCCTTTTGACGTACTTAAGTAAGAGTTTTGTGACAATTTGATTTGTCTTACCGGTAAAGATTGATGACTTCGTTTCTAATATAATATAATATATGATTTAGTATAATATAATATAATGTATGATTTTAATAAAAGTTATATTTTTTATGCAATATATATTATTTTAAAAAAAGTATGTAAAATTATAAAATTATTTTAATGTATTACATATTAAATTATCATTTTTATAAAATTACATTTTTTTCTATGTAATATATATTATTTTATCTATTTTCTTTTAATGTAAATGAGTTTTATCTACAAAACCCACGAGCTAAAATAAGCTGGTCGTCACATTCATCAGAAGCACACTCTTAGAAATTTTTAAGGTTCAATATAATGTTGACGCTTACATACATAAATACATGTGTTTCAACTATCAAAATTATAATTCACAAAAAAAAAAAAAAAAACTATCCAAATTATATAATTTTAAACTATGGAAAAATAGCTTGTGACTTAAATATATTTTTAATTCTTTAAATATAAATATATTTCTGTTTTAGTCTCCCAACTTAAAAGTTATTTTTTAGTCCTTTAAATTTATAAAAAAAATTTCTAGTACTTTTTCATGTATGTCATTAGTGTGGAATATTGAATTCATAATTTATAGCAATTTTTTATTGTCAGAATTTGATTTTAATTTAAATTTTAATGCAAGCTTTCTGAGGTTAAAAATTGCTATTAATTGTGGGAAAAAAAACAAGTTAATGCCTTTTCTTTCTAATAAATGACTTTCTAAAAATAAATTAAATGATTATCTGATTAAATCTCAATGTTTTTTTTACAAACAATGTTATTTGTTAAAATGTTAGTACGAGTTAAATATACAACAGATGATAACAAAATTTTATATTACCATTAGATAAGTTTGACTGATCATGGATCTATTAATGTGTTATTAAGTTTTTATAAACTTAAAAGTTTTTACTTACCAATTTAAAGAAATAACTTTTTCATTAAACAAAGATTTTGTTAATTAATTTCATGATGAATACGTTACTTAAGGTAATTTATCATTATTTTTTTGTTTTTTTTAACATTTTAGGTGGCGCTTATTTGATTGACAATGCAAGAATAAAGAAGAAGCCAACAATTGATGAATATTAAAAAGAAATTTGACAAAATATGTATATGCTAAACAAATACTCGCTTGTAACTGTAATTTGAAATTTGTATATATACAGTCATTTTTAAAATATATTTAATAAGAGTGCAACAATAATATCATTATGCAGCATGCATGCATGAATCAACCAGGTCTAACTTATATGCATGTATTTTGTCAAAAAACAAACAAACTTATATGCATGTATAGGCGCTGTTTAAATACGCTTCTGGACAATATAATAATGAATAAAATGAATATACATACCACATGTATATAAACCATACTCCATTGACCTTATTTGCAAGTATAGCAGCATGTATCAGGAAGGTTTTTTTATTAATTTTTTAACACTTAAATATGTATCTTAATGCTGTAAAAATATGTATCCTAATTTGATAACCTCATGGTTCATACCCTAAGAATATTATATATACATATTGAATTCATATGCGTTATTATTATTATTATTGTTGCTGCTGCTGTTAATCAATCATTTACGTCACGAAACCTCTAACAATTGACGTTATTTTTGTTTCTTATTCTGTTTTACTTTACAAACTTTTCAGGCCAACAACGTTAGGAAAGATCTAGAGTGGTTCCTCATTCGGCAGCAATCCATTTCAAGAAGGATAAAATGTCAATTTCGGAGGTTATAGACTTATACTTTTCACTTAACCAAACGTAATGTATATGTAGCAAGAAAACAAAAGAAAGATATGAACTAATCTATACATTATTTAATTAATCAACTGTCAAACAATATTTGATCCTTTACATATCAATATTAATTTATATTATAGGATGTAAAGAAGTCATACGACATTTATTTATTTATTTTAGTATGAATCATGATTTTGTGTTCATTTGAAGGTCTTACATTGCCATTTATTATTCCCTATAATATAATACTACAAGTACGCAGTCAGCCTAATAAAAGGTTGAGAAAGAATTTTAAGAGAAATAGAAATTACGTCAATATAGAATTAGGAGATTGTTAACGTCAAATTATATTGAAATCGAACTAATCTAGTTAACATCAAGCATCAATTAGTTGAATATAAGAGACACACATATAACTAGATTAGCAAGATTTTTTCTGAATAATCATATATTCATAATTATTTAAATCCTATTGAACATCACATCAACGAACGACGGCAAGAAAAAAGAGTTGAGGACGTATATCCTATTTTCTCATAGCACATGCAGGTGTATAAATTCCACCGACACAAAATTATTGCTGTTCCGACATTTGTGTACACTAACTTCTCTCTAGTCTTAATCAACATTGAATAATGTAATAAACAAAATTCAACCCTAAGTATATGAATGCTTTATTACTGCTCATTAGATGTGTTTATTAAAATAAAATTATTAATAAATGTCTTTAAGATATAATTAAAAATGTTATTATAATATTTTTGAAAAATAAAACCATTTTAATTAAATAAAAATATTTTAAAAGAAATTCTAAAAGTTCCGTCGAATATCATTAAGAAATTAAGAATAATATGGTTCAATAAAGTGAAATTTTGCTAATGTAGATTGACACTAGTGGTGTACTAGTGGTCAAAGATTTAGAGTTAACTCTATTTTTTCATGGATGTAGATTTGATTTCCTCGAAGGTCACAAAAATCTTATTAGATGGATAATTCTTCTAAAAAAAATATCTCTTGATGACTAGAGACTAATTACAATCGCATAAAACTGCTTTTAATATAAGCTTGTGCATTGATCTTCTTATTGGACCTTTATTTAGCTGTGATTGGAGAAAACTACTTGTACTTTAATTAGGCTCGTGTAATAATTTCTTGTAGTTTTACGGTGTCCCAAAAAAATATCAAAATTAACCTTGATACTTCTTATATTAAAAACACAAAAGTTACTTGAGATAAAACTACTTGTAATTTAATTAGGCAAAAGAAGATTTTTGAAGGTTTTGATACTTTGTACATCTTTACAAGAAATTATGAAGAAATTTGTGCACCTGGGCAATGCTAAATCTAAAGTGCGGAAAAATCTTGCAGCTGCACAATAGGATCGTGCACCTGTGTAACGACGGTTGCTGTGAGAATTTTCTCTCTCTCTTTTTTTTTGTTTTGTTTTGAGCTTAGACTTTATTTAGCCTACATCTTTAAATAGGTTTTTTTAGTCCAGTCAAGGGTTTGGATACTTTTAGGTTTGAGAGAGAGGAAAAGACAAAGAGACATTCTTGACGAATTTGGATGTAAAAGAATTTGTTCTCCATTATTTTTCTATCAAGTGTTTCTTTGTCCATGGCTAGTAGTTAAATCTTCTTTTTCGTTGAGTTTTAATGTAATTGGATTTTCTTCCATGTATTTGTTACATTTTTATTCAATAAAGCATTAGTATTGTTTCTTTTATGTCTAATGTGTATTTTTGGCTTGACCACTGGTTTGCATGATTCTATATATTTATTTAATTATAATTGAAAAGCTCCTTTGAGTTGTGATTTAGAGAGAACACCTAATACTTTTTATGTCCGAGGATATGATAAAAAGGATTGGACATCAATATCCCTTTATCTTAATGCAAATCGTTTGATTATGCTAATTCAAAGGATTGATAATTTTTTTATTAACAAATATTAATTGTTAGTTTGTGATTTTTTGGCCATAGAAGGGATAGAACTTACTATCTTTTCCTTCTTCTCTTCTTTCTTAACTATCCACTCAATCTTATATCTCTAAGGGAATGACAATGTAATAAAGAGATTTAGGTCAATCTTATATCTCTAAGGGAATGACAGTGTAATAAAGAGATTTAGGTCTCTTCACATAAGGAATCAAGGTTGAGATAATATTGTGGGTTGATGATAGTGTAAGTTTGATTGAATATGAATATGTATGTAGTGGTTGCATGACACGAAGTCCAATGAAGTTAAACCCTTGAGGATTTCTTTGATTGATTAAATCTCAATTTACTTTGCATATGTTAGGTGTTTGTTAAAATTCCCAAACAAAAATTTCTCTTCTGAATTGTTTCTTTTATTTCATTCCTTAGTTTTCTTATTTGTATTTCTTCCCTCAATTTCTTTACCTTTTGCATATTGTTATTTAGATTTAGTTAATCTTAGTGTTAAATATTTGTAGTCTAGAGTTTATACTTTTAATTACCCAGTTATCTCACAAGTCTTTGGCAATACGATACTTTCTTATCACTATGTTACTTGAACGATTTGACACTTTTGCCAAAATTCCAACACCCATTCTCCCGTTAACATTCTTAGAGGAAAAACACTTTAGTTTTTTCCTTACTCACTTTTTCTCCCCATCGAACTCTTGCAAAAGAAGTCCAAATAATCATTAATCACCTCCACTTGATCCATTGAAGCTTCTACAAACAAGATTAGATCATCTACAAAATCTAAATGAGACAACAATGGACATCTTTTGCCCAATTGAATAGGCTCCCACATCTTATTTTTCACCTCCACATAGATAATATGACTCAACCTTTCCATACAAATGAAAAAAAGGTAAGAGAATACGAGATCCCCTTGTCTGATACCCCTCAAAGAAGAGAACTCTTCAAGTGCTTCCCTATTCCACAACATTCGAAAAAAGATTGTAGAGATACAAGAATGAATAACATGATAAAAGAATTAGGTAAACCCACCTCTCAAAGCAAATCAATAATGAAATTCTAATTAAGTCTATCATACACTTTTTCCAAGTCAATCTTGACGGTCATTCACCTTTTCTTCTATCTTTTATTCTTCATTGAGTGTACCACCTCCTGGGTAATAGTAATATTATCTCTGCTATGCCTTCTAGGAACAAAGCTACACTGATTGGGCCTTACAATTTTCTCCATAACCCCTTTCAATCTGGAAGCCAATACCTTTGAGAATTCATTATAGGAAACATTACACAAACTAATAGGCCTAAATTGTGAAGGCATATTCACATCATCAACTTTAGGTATTAAAGAGTTTTATTGATATATCTCGCCTCTAAAGGATATATTAATTCAAAAACAAATTATGAATGAGACTACAAATTAAAGATCCCTCAACCTCCCATTGAGACTATTAGAATAAAGCTTGGAAACCATCATCCCCCGAAGCCTTAAGAATGCCCATATAAAAAACAGCCTTCTTGATTTCATCCTAACTAATTTGTCTTCCTAGCATTTCCATTTCCTCCTGGTCCAAAGTTGGAATTTTACCTCTCAAGCAAAAAGGTTTTCCACCATTCTTCTATTTGAATAAATTCTTATAGAAGGATGTCACCATTTCTTGTATTTAAATGCACAATAGGTCTCGTATTAATATTATTTGGCCAAATTAAATTAAATTAAATTTACCTTAGGTAAAAGAGTAAAAAGTATATGTATTGACAAAATAAATATTTTGTATATTATGATTCAATAACAAATTATTATATATAAAAAGTTTGTTAACTCAAATTCCTTAAAAAAAAAAGTTTGTAACTCAGATAATAGCTTTTCTATACATATTTTAAGACTGATTTTTACTTGGTTAATAGTGTAAAATCTTTTACGTAAAATATTTTATAATTGGTTTAATTATGCAATTATGTTAAACCCTTTTGCCTAATCGTTCAAGGCTTCAAGCACCCTTCCGTTTCGCTGTGGATCTCAATGCTTTTGATTTTTCTAGCAAGCACGGATCTGGCTACCTTAATTAGGAAATAATTAAAGTGATCACCTAGCTAAATCAATTACTTTCTTTAAAAAGAGAGAAGCTAAATCAATTAATAAAACGTTATCATTTTTTTATTACGAAAAGGTAATCATTTTTTATTATTCATTGAGAATATGATTTTTAAGTGATAAATTTTATATAATTGTAATATTTGCTATTTTTTAAACTTTGTTATAAGTATGAAGAATCAATCTTATATAATTAAGTTTTACTAGAAAATCTGATTGATAATTTTTAATAAGATGTTTTTTCATCTTCGTCACAAAATTGGGTGATAATTTTTAGTGGAGTATGTTTTACTATATTGGTTATTTTATATATATATATATATATATATATATATATATATATATATATATATATATATATATATATATATATATATATATATATAATTTAACCCTTTTTTTTACTGAAATGGACCTATTTTTTTTATGAAGACTTAATTTGAGTTTTTTTTA
>NC_038244.2:42275423-42299617 GCF_000004515.6 Glycine max
CTGAATGGACCTATTTTTTTTATGAAGACTTAATTTGAGTGTTTTTTTAGAATTAACATTTTAAGATTATTTAATTATCCAGTAATCATTTGTTATATTTTAAAGTAATTTTAACTGCTTTATAAAATATATTAAATATTCCTCCATCAATATTATCAATACACGTACTCGTTAATTGACAGGAAAAAAAAATCATTTCATTGTAGTATCATTGAAAGCTTGCAATTTTTAGAAATTATATATATGGAGAGGCTATTTGATCAGTTGAGCAACGCCTTCATTTCCATAATGCACTAGTCGACATCATTTTTACTTTAAAAATAATATTCTTTTAATAGAGTTTCTTATCTGATTCTATTATTCGTATGTATATTATGGGTTAGAATGTCTGGTTTTGTGTTGTGCAAGCAGTGTCACTGAAAAGGAAGGTTAAAGTATGTATGTGATCATGACAAATGTGTATTTGCCACACCAGCTATGTAGGTTGGGATTACCATTGCAAGATAAAAATAAAGGCAGATTCTGTGGATGAAACGAATACTGTGAGGTATTTATTAAATCGACTTAAGCCTTTCATCTTGTCTAATGAATGGACCATTCATTATTTCATTTTGATGTGCTTTATTTTCTTATTGCATTGAACCACTTGCATTGCTTGCAAGCCACATCCTTTTAGTGACACGCACACATGTATATTTTTATATAATTAACCAGCGTCTAGAAATTATGAACGATAGATACAAAGTTATTGGGTATTGCAAGTATCTCTTTATAAAAGCTAATATATTCACTTTAATCCACTCGAATGTAAAGTTGAGGCGCTTTGATTGGTTTAACGCTATGTTGCCCATTAACTTAGTATGGTGATTTGAAAAAAAAAACTTTTAAATCATGTGGTATTTTTTGGGGACACGATACTAAAATTATAAGTTATATTATTCCCATTTTTACATGTTTGACATGATTAGTGTCTAATACTATTGAGATATACATTTAAGGATGAGCATGGGTTGGATAAACTTGACCAATTCAAAAATTTTATTTGACCAAAACTTAATTAAATGATTTGGTTTAAAGGATCAATTTTGTAAATTTGAGACTCAATCCTATTCAACCAAATTAATTAAATCATTACTTTTTTAAATCAATGTTAGATCTAACTAAGAGTTATTCTTGTTTCATCTCATTTGTTTTTCAAAACTTATTTTCATGTATTTCATACGCCCATAGTAGGTCGAGTAATAGTTTTACCTTAATCTATCATTGATCAATCACTCCATTCTTTGGGGGTTCTCCATCGTCGACCACTTGTAAATGATGTTAATCGCTGCTTGTTTTATATCTTTGAGGTGTGTCTCTTTTCTTCTTTCTCCTCCCTAGCTTTGCAATCACACTGGACCGCCATTGTCCATTGATTCATTCCTTCTCTTTCTTCCTTCATATATAGGTTATATTTGTGTTCTATCTATGTTGAATACAAACTTCTGATCGTGCTTGTGCAAATGTATATGCTGGCTTAAAATGATTTTGTTTTGTCTATGGATTGAATTGTGAAATTTTGTCACACAAACATTTATGTTGAATGAATTTTTTCTTCTTTTCCCCCAATTTTATTAAATTTTACTTTTGTTTTTCTTTGTTTCCCAATTTAACCATTTATCTTAGGTTACAAGAAAATTAACTTGGTTTGACCTAAATCTACCCAAGTTGAGTCTATTTAGGGTACAACAAAAAATGAAACTTAGTGAAATTGACTTGACCCATGGTGCTTCACCCCAATTTGGTTTTTATTTGTTGGCCAAGTTGACTCCATTTGGCTCATGTTCACTTATATATACATTGATGATATCCACATCACTATAATGATTAAGAAAACACCTCTATCATGGCAATGGTGCATCAACCAATTGAAAGCCTTGAAGATGATGTAGTCCATAACACAGATGATGGTCTTAGACTTATCTAAAAACTCCCCCCATGTGAGCTCATACTTTGAGAGGTTCATTTCCTTTTAAGCCCCACTCTCTTGTAAATATTTGTATAAAAAAGTTTATCCAAACAAAACTCTACCCTCTAATCTATTAAGGGTACTCAACTAACATAAAAATATTTTAACTTAATTAATAGTCTTGAATTAGAGTTTTGGATATGCAATTTCATTAGATACTTTAAAGGAGACATTGTTGCTTCGATTAAAACAAGTTACTTATTACATGCGGTTTGTAATAATAATAAAGAAAAGATTGGTAATATTATTTTTTCTGTTTCAAAATAAGTGTTGTATTTGAAAAATTTATTCCAAAATAAGTTTCATGTTAGCTTATCAATGTAAGATAAATTATTTTTTTTTCATTAATACCCCGTAATAAGTTTCACTTTAGTTTTTTTTAATGTAATGCTAATATTATTTTTTCATTTATTTAATAAGGCTAATTTTATAAAATTATTATTATTTTTCATCTATTTATTAGTTTTCATTGATTTGTGTAAAATAATCTAAAATGACACTTATTTTTGGAACATGGAAATATGTATTTGTAGCCAAAAAATACACCCATTTAGTTGGTTAATATTACATGTGTCCATTATATGTCTATTCTAGAGATAGTACAAAAGTAATTACTATTTTTAGATTAAATTATTTTTAATTTTTTAATATCACATATTATTATTTTCTTTCATTTATGATAATATATAAAATATCTAAAATTTTAATAAAAATAAAGATATATAGTTAAAAAAAGTAACATTTAATGTTATGTTTTTTGGGAAACAACATAAAAATAAGAATAAAATATTCTTCTAAAAATGGATAGAATAAATTAAGAAACCATAACGGAACAACTACTAAACGGTTATACGTGAATGCCTTTTTTTTTAGTTGACATTTTATTGGTCAACAATAATTTAATATTTATTACTGTATCAATTATCAATATTATAACTCACTTTGGTCAATAACATTTAATGGGTTACTATTTACTAATTACTCCTATCCTATATATAAAATCTTCCTAATTAATCATTTTACGTCTAAAATCAATCCTAGTATAATAATGTGATTTGATCACGATTTTCTAAATATGTATACAATTTCTTAAATATTTATAGTATATGATCGATAATTGCATGGAATTCTTTTAGCATGGCTTGATCAGTATTTCTTAAACATGTACATAATATATACACGATTATATATATATATATATATATATATATATATATCAATTAATTACTATAATTTTAATTAATTAGTTGCATGAATATGGTTACGCAATTAGTGTATTAAAAATGAAACTCTTTTTATAATTTTTTAAATTATGTTATAGGTGCCATATGAAATATCTATTTATTTTTATCAATGAATAATGTTTAATGTGAATTTGATGGATCATTTTTAGTAAATTTTTTTTTTCTCAATTATTATTTTTTTCATTTAAAAAACTTACTTTGAACTAATCAAAACTTAAAATTAAAAAATTCTTAATTCAATTTCACTCTGATTCACATAGCATTACAAAAAAATAGTTTAATCAATATGTACTATTTATTAGTACAATTTTTTTATACTATTAATTAAATAAAAGTAAAAAAAACAAATAATTTATTAATTCGAATAGTATTGGACTCAATTTCCTTAAATTAAATTTCGAGTTTAAATTTTGTGAATAAAAAAATATAATTGAAAAAAAAAATTCTTTAAAATTGATGATCAATTAATTTAATAAATATTTGATATTAATAACACTATAAAAATGAACAAATTTATCCTATTATAATATTTTATACTTAAACAACAATGTAAAAAGCTTATGTACTTTCACGAATATTAAAGACAAACCTGATGCAAAGTTGAGTGGCACTACATTTTCATCCTAATCCTTCCACACTACATAGAGACAAACCAAAATAATAAGACGATGATAGCACCACACTGAACCAACCTTCCAACATTTCAGCACCGCCACGTGGACCCTCCACCCACCATCCTAAGCCTCTAAGAATCCGACACGTGTCACACACCCGTCCAACATGCCACCTGTAAGTCACAGAGGAACAGGTTAATAATAATTCCACAAAAGGTGAAGAGAATCTCCCCGTGCCACACTGAATTTACCAAAATACCCTCCACCATTTCCCAAATTTCGTATATATGCAGTAACTTACAATTAACAATACAACATGATCCGTATCACCACCATATGTATGCATATGTGTATGTATTTGGGTACGTATCTCTGAATATACGTTACGGATAAGATACAGTAAAGGCACCAACTAGATTTAAGCCTCAAAGTTCTAATAAAAATATCATTTCTCTCTCTCTTTCTCTCTCATTGTCGGTGTACGCAGATCTTGTGCACTCCACGCTCTTCGCACCTGCTTTCTGCTGTTGTTCTTGCGGATTGGCTTTGTGGGGTGTGACAAATTGTGGTTTTTCTGTTGAGGGTCTGAAAGGTGTTTTTTTGTGTGTGTGTGTCTGGAAATGAGGTGCTTTTGCTGAAGGGTGTTGGTGGTGGTTTTTGGTTTTGAAGATTGTGGCTGTGGAAAGGGAAGGTGCATGTGGGATCCCAATTGGGTTCTATGTTTGGTGAAGAAGGGTTTGGGAGAAGGGAGAAAAAGCTGGGATTGTTGTGGGTTTGTGATAATGAGCAGGGGTAGGTGGGGGAAATGTGGGTGAGACTGTGAGAATAAGGGTGTAAAAAGATTTGTTTGTTTTTGAAGGAGGGAAAATTTGAGAACTGGGTTTTGTGAAGTTTGGGCTTGATCTTCATCCCATAGGGAAGTTTTGGAGAATTTGTGGGTGTCAGGGGAAAATGCAGCAAGATCACAGGAAAAAGGTGGAGTTTTTTGTCTATATGATTGTGTGTGTTGATTGGTTTTGTGATTGTGTAACTGGGATTGGGAAAAAATGATTGCTTTTTTTTTTTTTTTGTGTGTGCGTGGTTTGGTTTAATTGGAATGTCGTGTGAGATGGAGAATTTGACAGTGTGATGAGTCCATGGTTGTGTTGGTGAATGAATGAATGGTGGGTGTTGAGAATTTTTTCAATGGGGTCATGCTGTTAGCTGATGAGACTGCAACATTTCTCCTGACTCCATCCATGATTTCGTTTCTCTCTCTCTCTCTCTAGATATTTTTCTGTTACAAATGAGGGATAACGACATGATTGGCACCGCTAGATCTTCTTTTTCAACATTTTTTTGAGGGGTTGATGAAATTTACTTGCTTTTCTATAACGGATTAGATTGCTTCTTTGAGGTTGTTATATTGACCCCATCATTTTTATTTTATTTTCTTCTTCTCTTTCTACACTTGTTGAGTTGTGCTTTGTGGAATTTGTCTCAATACCAAGTGGTACTCCTGTTCTATATGCTTGCAGGTTTTTCCCCCATCGGATCAGATTTTGTATACTATTTGTTTTTTTTTGTCATGTTTCTAGTTTTCTCCTTTTCTGTGTGCCTGCATTTCCTGTTACATGTTTTGTGTCAATTTTGACACCTGGATTCAATTCCTTCTTTTACAGATTTATGAATTGAGTTTTATTGATTTTTGAATAATTAATTATGTATAATAAATTGTAGATGGCCTTCGAATTAGGATTCGGTGAATTTTTTTTTATACATTTGATGCTTGGTCTTGCAAAATCAGTGTGCACATTTCTGTTGAATTGAAAGACAATAGAAAATCTTAGTTTGTTTCGATGTAAATTAAACTTAGCTGAACCATAAGTGGTGAATTAAAGCAGAGATATGTATTTGATTTTTGAGTGTCAAATGAATTGTGATATATTTTACTAAATGCTAAAATTTCTCATTTTAATCATATTCTTGCTGTGATAGGAAGTGAGGCGGTTGCATCGAAGCAATGTGTGTTCTTATGTTTAATATATGTTAGTTTGCTTGTGTTATTCCAATGTATGTGGCAATGATCATATTGCTGTAAATAAAATCTGATTCTTCGTGTTTATGACATTTTGATACTGTGTTAATTCCATAATGTAACTCTTACAAGCAAAAACACACATTTTTGTTGTGTATATTTATTTCTCTGTAAGAAAAAAAAATGCTTTTTAATTTTTATTTTAATTTCTCTCTATATTGAAATTTTTGCTTTTACTTTATTGCTTTGGTTTGATTTACAAATGTTTTCATTCAAATTCTAACTTGCCTATGTGGAATATGATACAGAGTTCAGCAGAGATGGACTTTTTCTCTGAATATGGTGATGCCAACCGGTACAAAATCCAAGAAGTCATTGGGAAGGGAAGTTATGGTGTTGTCTGTTCAGCCATTGACACTCACACCGGTGACAAAGTGGCAATTAAGAAGATTCATGACATCTTCGAGCATATATCCGATGCTGCTCGTATTCTCCGTGAGATAAAGCTGCTTAGACTTCTACGACATCCTGATATTGTTGAAATAAAACACATTATGCTGCCTCCGTCAAGGAAGGACTTTAAAGATATTTACGTTGTTTTTGAGCTCATGGAGTCTGATCTTCATCAAGTCATTAAAGCCAATGATGACTTGACAAAAGAACACTATCAATTTTTTCTTTATCAATTACTTCGAGCACTGAAGTACATTCACACCGGTAAACATCACTATGTTATAGTTACTTGTATACATGAATGCACATTGTGTGGCTAATGCCCATAACATGTACCTTGAACTTTCACAAATCAAATGAGATACTGAATAATTTCTCAGTATTCTTGGCAATGGAGATGTCAGGATTGTGCACAGTATCTTCTGTAACAGTTGTTTTTGTTTCCTTATTTTTGCTTTGCCATTGAATCATCTGAAAAGTGAAAACTGCACACTTCTAGTTTTTTCAAAATGTGAGAACTTCCCCATTCCCTTTTTGTACTTTTTCTCGTCTATTTCTTGACAAGTTTGCTGGCATTGACGCTAATATTGCTTATCTAATTCTTAACTTATACAATGCAGCAAATGTCTATCATCGAGATCTGAAGCCAAAGAATATACTGGCAAATGCAAACTGTAAGCTTAAAATCTGTGATTTTGGGTTAGCTAGAGTTGCCTTTAGTGACACACCAACAACTATATTTTGGACGGTATTCTTTCTAAACATTTGCATAGTTTGTTTCCTTTATACATTTTAATTTATTTCAGCTTTGCTTGTTTTTGGTTTTGTTGTTGTTATAGTTATTATTATTTAAAGTTTCTCGTTATTTTGGGAGGGAAGGGAATGATGTTTCTTGCTTGTGTCTGTAGGATTATGTTGCTACAAGGTGGTATAGAGCTCCAGAGCTATGTGGATCATTTTACTCAAAGGTATGGCTTTTCCAGTTTTCTGTGGACATTGTAAAAGTGAGATGTATATAGTCTTGACTTAGCATACCATCATCAATCATTCAATCTTTTATCTACTTTTCCATCAATTAGCTAACCACATGACTGAAGACCAATCTCTGTTAACTGTTATTAATCTACTAGCTACATATTTTTTTGTTGCAATACCATTAGTTTTGTAAAGAAAATATGTGATACATTGATACCATAGTGTTTGATAATTAACTCTATCAAGTTTATTGTGTATGCATCTCTGTTTTGGTAGCTATTCTGCATCATTAGTCTTTAATTTTGTCAAGAATCAATATTATTTGTGTAAACATAATACATGCTGTATTTTATGAGTGAAAGCAAATTACCTGTATCTATAAGTAGAGACATATATCTAATTGTTTTTGGTGACAATAGTCTATTATAATGTGATAGGGTAGTTGAGATTGAATTCACTCATTAAGTGTTGTAAATGTGGGGCTGTATTTCTTGTGGAGCATCGAGCGAAAATGTTGTACTGTTGTGATAAATGTCTATTCTTTAGTGTGTATTGGCTGTAGTTGAAAGTAGTTCATAGTTTCATCTGAACTTTTTATTTTATTTAGTTGCAAAGTGACTCTTCAAAATGGTTCAAGTTTTCATATTCACTTTCTGTAGGTCTAACTTTTTGTAAATCTTGATGCAGTATACACCAGCAATTGATATATGGAGTATAGGTTGCATCTTTGCTGAAGTACTAACAGGAAAGCCACTTTTTCCTGGGAAAAATGTAGTTCATCAATTGGATCTGATGACAGATCTGCTTGGGACTCCTTCACTTGATACTATATCACGGGTAAATTTTTTCTGCAACTGTGGAAAAAACATTTCTGTTGTCTAGCTTAGTTCTGAGCCAAAAGTTACCAATACCAGCTTGTGACCATATTTTGAGTTGGATGCAGGTACGTAACGAGAAGGCAAGGAGATACCTAACTAGCATGCGGAAAAAGCAGCCTGTGCCATTCGCTCAAAAATTTCCCAATGCAGATCCTTTAGCACTAAGGCTACTGGAAAAGTTGTTGGCTTTTGATCCAAAAGACCGACCTACTGCTGAAGAGGTATGCTACATTGTGCTCTATTGCTTATGTATGTGTATTGAAATGTATCCTAGTTGTATCCTTGACTATTTCTTGAGCTTTTCTTTTTCATTTGGACAGTAAAAGGCATAAATAATCATAACATCTGAATAGCACTCAGTAATATGGGGTTTTGACTTTCATGCTCAAGATTTTTTTAAATGTTTTTGTGTCTTTAGGCTTTGGCTGATCCTTACTTCAAGGGACTGGCAAAAGTTGAGAGGGAACCATCTTGCCAGCCTATCACGAAAATGGAATTTGAATTTGAAAGGCGAAGAGTTACAAAGGAAGAAATTCGTGAGCTGATTTTCCGTGAGATTCTAGAGTATCACCCTCAACTATTGAAGGACTACATGAATGGAACAGAGAGAACTAATTTTCTTTATCCAAGGTTTTTATTTTCTTAATTGCTTTTTTAACTGTTTATGCCATGTTATCCTTTTTGCCCTCTTGATAATTTTCAATTTGGAATTTCAACTTTATCTTAGTCTTTTTGTTTTTTTTTGGGTGTGACTCTTTACAGTGCTGTTGATCAATTCAGAAAGCAGTTTGCTCATTTAGAGGAAAATGGTAAAAATGGTCCTGTTATGCCACTTGACAGAAAGCATGTTTCTCTGCCAAGGTAATTCTGATTCATAAATGCAGTTGTGCATTGGATTTCATTTGGCATTTGTTGCATTGCAATTGTAGCTTTATTGTCAACAAATGGTTACTTTTGGTTACATTATGCTTATGATAAGATAGTAATGACAGGATTGAATGCCCTATAATATAGATCTTTAATTTGATTCTGGTCATGATTTATCAAATACAGTCATGCTAGTAAAGTATATTATAATCCATTTCATCAGATCAGATTTTGTTACAAAGCAGAATAATGTTGTGGTAAAGTAACAATTGTGGTGCAGACAATGGTGTTATTTTACATAGATATACCACTCTTTCTAAAATTAAATTACATAAAATGCCAACATGGTGTGGACAAGTAGTATAATAGGAGAGTCGCAGATCCTTTGTTCTGGCCTGCTAACATTTATGAAGTCAGGGTTTATAGTATGGTAACCTGTAGCTATCAGGCACTTGACCTTTGAAATAACTTCCCAACCATACTATTTAGCTGCTTTTTCAATTTTTTGGCATAGAGTGCAGGTAATGACAATTTGGTAGACCAAAATCAACCTCACCAACTCCATGCTGCATTTGCTTTCATTCTATTTATGACTTATATGATTAATATTCATTCATAAGGAGCATAATATATTTTATTATATTCTCATCAGGTCTACAATTGTACATTCAAATACGGTACACTCAAAAGAGCAAACAAATAATGCTGCCAGCAAAAACCGGCCAACAGTTGAGGAATATAACAAGAACCCAAGAGATACAGAAATTCCAGTGCCAAGGTCAATGCAGGGACCACAAAGAATTCCACTAGGTATAGGGTTGTTATCATTCTAGTCTGTGAAGTTTAATAATTAAGGCATGTTTGATTCCCTTCTCACTTTTTTATTTTTCTTAAAACTATTTTCTACAACAGTTTTACATTACTCAGCAATCAATTTCTTATCCAAAATTTATTAAGTTTTGAAAATCGTTTCCAAAAGAACTGATAAATGTTTTCTCATCCTTTTCTGTTTTTTTTTTTTTTTTTCAATTGTTCTGTTCAAGTACTCAAAGTATAACTAATCAACAGTATCATCTTCTGGGAGCCACCTTTTGTTAGTATATCTTAGAAAATAGAAAACTGTGTTTCAAAATAATAAACAAACAAGGCCTAATACTCTCATTCTTATTTTCAGCAAAACCTGGTAAAGTTGTTGGGCCCGTAGTTCCATACGAGCATGGTAACATTGTCAAGGATTCATATGATCCTAGGTCATTCATCAGAGGTTCTGTGCTTCCTACACAAGCTGTTCCCCCGGCATATTACTATCAAAGATCCAGCACTGGAAACCAAGAAAGGCCAGCGACAGAAGCCAACAAGAGTGTGCCTTTGCAGGCAAAACATGCACAGCAACAATGCGGAGTTAATGCCAAGATGGCACCAGACATAGCTATTAATATTGATACAAATCCCTTTTTTATGACAAGGGCAGGAGTTAACAAGTTAGAGCAAGGTGATCAAATAGCCATAGAGACAAACATGCTGCAGCCAAAGGCACATCAATATGGTGGAATCGGTGCTGCAGCTGGGGCCACTGCTCATAGAAAAGTTGGTCCTGTTCAGTATGGTATGACAAGAATGTTCTAGAAGAAGGGTGTTTTTCTTGTGAATATTTTGGCCAGGGGGAGCAATCCTGTTAGAGAAAAAGACACTTTTTAGGGATGGAGCTGTTGTAGTCTCTGGTGATGGTTTGTGTAAAAATGAGAGTGAGAGGCTTAAAGGCAGTGCTTCCTTAGAAAAAAGTGTCAGCTTTCTCTGGCCTACAAAGGGTATGAACTTTGGTTACAACTATCATGAGACTGTTGACGATGAAATTGAGTCCTATCTTGTAAGTCAATCCATAACCATTTTAGGTGTTTGCAGTGAAGACACAATCTTGAAACAGATGTCTTGGATGTTTGTATTTTAATTGGATTAATGGAATTTAAAAGCCTCGCATCCTATACCTCAACAAATTTTGGCTTTAATGAGAATCAAAATAAATATCTAAATTATGCATTGGAGATAGCCAAAGCTAGCAAAGTTGTGCTAGTCTGGTGACCTTAATACATATCTTTTGGCACTCTCAAATACCGAATGCATGAAATTGAGACATTAATCCATAAAATTTCTTTGTCACTCATGAGGAAATAAGGAGCCTGATTTTCATTTTGGCACCTAAGAAGTGCAACCATAAAGCCCTTTGTCCTAACTGGCGCTATTTCAAGTTTTTCCATAATTAGTGGCACTAATTGGTATTTTTATTTATTCTGAGAGTTTAATCCACTGTTATGAAATAAATTTGAGTTTTCACTGTGGTTTTATTCGGAAAAGCATTTTAGCTGAAAAATTCATTCAGTTATTCGGTAAGCAAATATTTTTTAAATAATTTTTAATATTTTTTGAAACGTTGAAATAATATTTTTTAAAACATTAGCTTTTAACATTTTATATTTTCTTCTATTTTATCTTATTATAATTTTAATTTGATTTGATTTTACATTTTAAATTACGATGTGTTATAGCAAAATAAAGATATCTTTTGTTTTATTAGATAATTAATCCTAAATTGATGTGACTTGAATTCCATTTTTAAATGTTAATTTTGAAACTTTATAATAAAGATTATGAGGATTAATTTAAATATTTATTGAAAGTGTCTTATTTCTTTATTCAATAAAAATATTTTTTTTTCATAATAAAAGTACATAATTTTTGAATTATTTTTATTTTTATTTCAATTTAAAAAGTATTCATGTCATATGAAAAAAGTATTTTTTTAAATGACTTAAATATGAAACTGGTCTTGTAAGTTGATTTTTTTTAAGTTGTTTTTTCTTTTAATTTTCGTCTTTATGATATCATTTTTAATTTTTATCATTAATTAGGTCATTATCGTTAAAAAAATGTTAATAAAAATATTATACTAATATCATTGTGTGTCACATAAAAAAAATTATATTAGATGATGTTATGTCAGCATAATAAAACATTATTAATGTCGTATCAACAATAATAACAAGTCAACAATGATATTGGAGGAATTAGAAATGAAAAAAAAAACTTATAGCACTAAATTTTTTAAAAAAACTTATATCTTTTTTACAGGAATAAAAAATAATATATATACTAAAAGAAAAAAAGTAGCATATTTGTTTTGTTGACAAATAAATATTTAAGCCTTTAATGTCATATATAAATATAATTTAAAATTAATATAAAATAAAAAATAAGAAAGAATAAATTAAAAAAAATTATGTATGGTAAATGATGCTTAAAGGCATACAAGTTTCCATTTTCAAATATTTAATTGTTGCCAAAATGTATTATTATTATTTCTTAAGTTAAAATTGATGTACGATTTAACTTTCATAAAAAAAATTCTCATTTATTTTTCTAAAATTATTTTTAACTTACACATAAATTAATCTTATGATTCAATGATGTATTAATAATATAAAATAATTTTACGCTATAATTTAATAATAATTTATCATTGATATAATTTAAGATAATTTTGTAAAAGTTAATATACTTATTTTATATGATGATTTATGAAATATAAAATTATAAAATTATTTTATATTGTCATTCCATAATTTTTTTTTTCTCTCTTAATCTTAACCAATAAAAGTTTAATTATTTTTTTCCTCGAAATGTTAATTTAAAAAAACATTTAAACAGGTACCGTTAGATAAGATTTTCCATGTCCCTAACATTTTGAACTTCTTCATGTTCCTTATATAAAACCAACGGTTTACAAGAGGAAGAAAAAAAAAAAAAACTGAATGAGACTCTTTTCGTGCGAAAGTTGCATCCTAACGCTCCTCCTCGCGACCGCGTCATCGATTCTCTCGGAATCCTTTTCCTCTCATCAAAATCCCTCACTCCACCACTCATTCCTCCCTCTCTTTAGTGTCATATCGCTCGCTACGTTTTTCTGATGGAGGCCGCGAACGGCGCCGTATCGAAGATCGAGGCGTTGGAGCGCGAGAACGCGACGAAGAAGGACGAGATCCAGAGGCTGAAGAAGGAGATCGGAGGAGGCGGCAGCGTCGGCGCTGAAGAACCTCCTCGAAGAGAGAGAGAGAGAGAGTACGGTGACGTTCCTAGAGAGAAACAAAATCTCTGAAACAGTTGAACGCGGAGAGCCAGATGAAGGTTCGCGATCTGGAGCGGAAGCTAAGCGTCGCGGAAGTGAGGGAGAGCGAGGAGCGGAGGAAGAGACGAGAGAGAAGGCTGGGGAGAAAGAGAGAGAGAGATCGAAGAGATGAAACAGAGAATTGAGGAATTGGAGAAAGTTAAGGTAGTGGAAATGAGAGAGAAAGGAGAGAGAGTGGAAGAAGGGGTTGTGGCTTGTGCTGTGGCCGGTGATGGCGGCAGGGAGTGGAGCCGTTGCTGCGGTGTTCTATTTCTGTTATCGAAAACGTAGTAGGTAACGTTTCAAGGTGATCGTACTTTCATGTCCTTTTTTTTTTTAAAAAAAAAGTTTACAAGTACATAGCAACGATAAGTGATAGCATTGGATTATGAGTTTTATTTGAATTAATATAATTACTAAAAAATTTCAATTACTAAAAAGTTGAAGATATATATTTGAGTCAGCCACGGATCCATTTTTTTTTAATAGCTGAAAAAATAGTTTTATCATATTTTTATGTGCAAAAATATTATAAACTTTTACCACATATACCATGTCATGATAAAAACAAGCAAAATACCTAAATTTTTATAAATTTGAAAGAATAAAATGGATAAAATTAGAATTAATATTTTTTGTTTTTTTAAATATTTTTTTACATTTCTTTTTTTTAAAAGATATTTTTATGGGAGGAACGCCTAATTTCTTAAGGGGGCAAAAATAATTATAATTATTTAATATATTCATATGATAAAATTTACTTTGTGGGAGTAATTGTCTCATATCTACATACGTGCATCTGTGTTTCTGATTTGAGTTAAAAAAAAAAACAACAACAATGATTAACACAAGAAATTATAAAGTTAACTTGGTGGTTAAGAAAAAATGAAAAAAGATAAATTGTAAGTTCAAATCATTCTCATTAATAAAAATTGACATTAAATATAAAATAAATGGTATTAAAAGAAAAATATCTATCTTATCTATGTTCATGATATCAGAAGAATGCATATAATTTTTAAATTTAAAAGGTTTTGTGAAAGCGTATTTAGATTTGAGTTTTTTTCTAAGTATTATTTAAATTTGGATTAGGAGTGGTTGTCTTTGTAAAAAAAAAATGACATTTAAAAGTCAAATGGTTTAGCATTGGATTGGTCTTTATCGGTATAATTTTTGTATATAGAAATTTAAATTTTTAGTATATACATAATGAACCTTCGTACACTAACATTATTATGCACCATTATGACAAATGGCTCAAATAAAAAATAGTTATACAATATTTGTATATCAAATGTTAATATAATACATCATAATTCACCAAAACAAATGTAATACACCATAATATTAATATACACTATTTTGACACATTAATTATCTATATGAATTTCGGTAAGAAGATTATGTTTGGTAAAATATTTCAATTAGTTTTTAATTTTTTGTTTTCTTCTACTTTTATTTTTAATATATTTATTTATTTTTCTTGTTATCTTTCTAAAATAAATCATAATTTTATTATTTTTTTATCATTTTATATTTTTTAGTCACTTTAATAATTAATTTTTACTGAACACTTCTAATTTAAAAAGTTAGATTTTTAACTTTTAATTTTCAACTAATTTTTTAGTTACTTCTGCCATAACTATTTTTTTTTATCTATCCGAGTTTGTTAGTAATGATGTGCAGGTTCTAATTAGGTGATCTTGACATCAATTTTAATTATTGATTTGAATTGGACTTTGAAGCAAGTTTTGAACTTTTGATGCATATTGGCCATGCTTTAGTGTCTTGGCCATAACTCTGTAGATTTCTAATTTTCATATTCTTTACATTCTAGGCACATTGAAAAAAAAGACCTACAAGATTTGTGGAATATCAAATTGACCAATTGGAACAAATTAGAGGTCAAATTTAGCTTTGAAGTTGGGTTAGATGTGTTACCACACATATTTAACATACCTTTACCAATTTGGGTATATCCTATTCATTTTAAGCCCAATTAAGACATGAATACTTCTTGGAAATCTTATTTTATGGATCATCTCTTAAGGTAGGGGTAGACCATGAATTTTAAATAGGTCAATTTAGCGTGCGAATTTGTGTAGTTTTACATTTTTTAGATTGAAGAAATTCTCTTTCCTCTTCTCTCTTCTACATTTTTTGCAACATTATTTTTTCAAGCTTCTCCAATGTGATGGCTATGGAAGGCTAAATGCCTTGTCAATCTAGGGAACTCAAGGAATGTGGTTTAGGTTTTATACTCCTTTACTTAATGGTTGTTTTGTGTATATTCTTTTTAATTTGAAATTAATTGAAATTAGGTTAGTTAAATAGTAATCTAAGTTGACTTCATCAATTTGAAATAATATTTAATTTAGAATTGCGATTGTGTGTATATGAAGCATTGTCGATTTAGTTGTGAACAGTGCTAAATCCCAGCGCATAATTTGAATTGCTTGGATTAATGATGCTTAATTATATTGAATTTTTTTAATACAATCAATTTTAATTTTAAATTAAATGGATGAATAAACCGTAGGTCTAACGTGTTGTAGGATTTTTTATAGGTGGAGCCTATGACCCTGTTAAAAATTTAATAAAGCCTATTTTCACTGTAGTTGAGGTAAAGATATAGTAAGTCCTTTAAGATTTAAACCTAAAACAATGCTTTTTCAACTTTAATATAAAGAAAGAAATACCAAAATATAACAACTACAATGTTATCTTCCTTTTAATTTATATGAAGAAATGCAGAAAAAACATAACAAACAAGTTGAAAAGACTTTAAGTAGTACGTTTTTTCTCTATACTAGTGACCATTGCAATATAGGCTTAAATTTCACAACGCAAAAAGAATGATCCCCGGTACACTTTCAACATAAATTGCGACCATAACCGATTTAGAAAAATCATAATTTTCAACTATCACTAATTTTGAACATTCACGGACTAAAAATAAAAAAATTGAAATATTAAAGGAACTAAAATTAGAAAAGTACAAATATATAAGGACTAAAAATGAAAAAATACTTATGGAGACCAAAATGTTGAAAAAAACGTGAATTTATAATCTAAACTCATATTTAAGCCTTTTATTTATTCATTTTTAAGAAAAAATGATTTTATTTTGTATCTATTTAAGAATTTAAGAGAATATTAATTACTATTTTTTTAATTTTGTTTTTGACTCTACCTACCTCTAAAATATTTTATAAACTTAAAATAAACGAGAGAAATAATAACAGATATTACATTAGAAACTTACAAATAAATTTTATAGATGATAATGTTATATGATTGCATTCTTAAATTTGTGTGTCGTCATTTTCATAAAGAGGGAATAGTATTTATTTATTCAAGGTTGTTAATAGCTAATATATTGAAGCAATCCACAAATTCAAGTATCGATTTTGTATGCAATTCATTTCAAAAGAGAAAACATTGAACGAGAAAAAAAAGATAATGTCCTTAGCCAAACAAAATTTAATTATGTTTAAGAACGTCCAAAAATCTTACAAAAAGTAAAATAAAAAACATTAAAGAGAAAACCACTTCCCAAGACATATTACTATCAAAAGGGATAATAGGTCAAAACTTCAAATTCATTACCTTTAATAGAATAACAATCTTTCATGGCAATTCAAATACACATTATATAACATAACAACTACATCTTCTATCAGGGTCAATCCAGCTTTGCTTTCAGGATATCATTCCATTTGAATTGATAACAAATTAAATGATGGCGCAACATGCATGATTAATTCAATTACTATTTGAATTAATCTAATAGATTCTCCTTGCGGCATTCAAATGGTAGACCATGAGCGTAACGTCTTAAATCACGATAATAATCATAAACTATCCATTTAGATTGGACCTTTATCATTTTTTCTTGCTTTCTTGATCAAGATCTATGAAAAGAATAGATTTGGAAGGGAAAGAGCATTGTGCTCATGAATTCTCATTATTCAATCATACTGAAAATACAGAGGAACAAGCTATATAAAGTTAGCAGTCTCAACAGAAAACTAACAAATAACAGAAAAACTAACAGAAAAA
Source organism: Glycine max (assembly GCF_000004515.6). Classification (NCBI taxonomy): domain Eukaryota; kingdom Viridiplantae; phylum Streptophyta; class Magnoliopsida; order Fabales; family Fabaceae; genus Glycine; species Glycine max. The sequence goes on from NC_038244.2 coordinate 42,292,701, forward strand.
ATAGAATTCAACACTCCCCCTTAAGCTGGAATGTGAATGTCAAACATTCCTAGCTTGGAATGAATATGATTGAAGGGACCAACATGTAAAGGCTTGGTGAGAATGGCTTGGTAAGAATGTCTGCCAATTGCTCGTGAGTTGAGATAGGAAGAAGGTGAATCAAACCAGATTGAACCTTATCTCTTACCACATGACAATCTATTTCTATATGTTTGGTGTGTTCGTGGAAAATAGAATTTGTTGCTATGTGTAGGACAACTTGATTATCACAATAGAGAATAACTGGTTTAGGATGCTCAATATGAAGATCCTTTAATAAGAACAGTAACCATTGTGCTTCACAAGATGCTTGAGCTAGAGCCTGATATTCAGCTTCCGAGGATGATTTGGACACAATGGATTGTTTCTTACTCTTCCAAGAAATGAGGAGGTTCCTAAGAAGAAGCATAAACCTATGATGAATCTTCGAGTGTCAAGACAAGCTCCCCAATCTGAGTCACTGAATCCAGTTAAAGAAGTGAAAGATGAAGAGGAGAAAAACAGGCCTCTTCCAAAGCATTTCCTTTGAGATATTTGAGAGCATGTTGTGCAGCTTGCAGGTGAATATCTATTGGAGATTGTAAATATTGGCTCAATTTTCCAACAACATAGCAAATATCAGGCCTTGTGTGAGAAAGATACAATAATCGCCCCACAAGTCTTCTGTAAACAGTAGGATCAAAAAGAGGAACACCAGAAGATTTGTGAAGTTTCAGTGTAGGATCCATAGGTATGAAACAGGGTTTTGCAGCAAATAGACCAGTGTCTTGAAGGAGATCAAGGCAATATTTTCTTTGATGCAAGGCAATACCTAAGTTGGATCGGGTTACTTCAAAACCAAGGAAGTACTTGAGCATTCCAAGATCTTTAATGTTGAATTTTGCATCCAGGGTGAAGAAATTGCAACAACAACAATGGTTGCAAGAAGGATCAAACATCACAGCAGAAGGGAAAATTTCAACTGATACCATGTGAAAAGAATAGATTTGGAAAGTAAAGAGCACTGGGCTCATGAATTCTCATTATTCAATCATACTGAAAATATTGAGGAGCAAGCTATATAAAACTAGCTGTCTTAATAGAAAAATAACAGAAACTTAACAAATAACATAAAAACTAACAGAAAAACAGAAAAAACAGAATTCAACAAGATCTCTAAATATGCTACGATTGAACCCCTTGCAACTTGCACCACCTTCCTTTGCAATGCATGCATTAGCATTGAAATGCTTGAAGCTTACACTACTACAAAACCTGCCTTTTATATCGGTTATCTTCAACATAGGACATCGATTGTAAGACGAAGTTGTAGCGGGTGTCGTAAAAAGAGTTGGAGTCTATAAAGATGGTTCCACAGGACCGTCTTAGAATGTATGTCATTCTAAGATGGTCTTGGCCCCTCGACCGTCTTAAAATGTACCACAATCTAAGACAGTCTTGGCCCACGATCGTCTTAGAATGACATATATTCTAAGACGGTCGTCCCCAGAACCGTCTTAGAAATTGAGGAATTTTTTTTAAATGCCATCTATTTTCATCGTCAACTATATATACACAATAATCATGATCGATGGGCCGAATGCCTCTTATTAAATTTGCACCTATAACAAGCATTATATACAAAATGTGGCCCCCATCTTGTTTTGATCGATGCTGCCACGAAAGGAGCATCTGACAAATCAAGATTTACTACCCCCCATCTTGTTGCCCAAGAGTCTTCATTCCAAAGAGTAGTGTAAAGCCTCATGGGTTGTGTTGTAGGGAAAGGAACACCAATGGTTTGCCTATTGAGTATAACTCTGATGTTGGGAATGTCATCCACCGAGATTTTTAAACCACAAGAAACATATATAGACAAATTCGAGATCTAATATACATGAGTTTGAACAAGTTATATATATATATATATATATATATATATATATATATATATATATATATATATATATATATATATATATATAGAGAGAGAGAGAGAGAGAGAGAGAGAGAGAGAGAGAGAGAGAGAGAGAGAGAGAGAGAGAGAGAGAGAGAGAGAGAGAGAGAGAGAGAGAGAGAGAGAGAGAGAGAGAGAGAGAGAGATCTTATGAGAGGAAACATCTTATATGAGAGTGAAAAAAATTAAATCTAGATCATATAACTATAAATAAAGGTTTGAGATTAAATGTCAAAAGTCACATGACATTAAATTTTGACCGCTTATGTTTGATTATACGGTTCATATTTAATTATTTCACTTTCATATGATATGTTTTTTTTTCTCTCTCTCTCTATATATGTCCTCTCTTAAGACTAGCATTAAGAATTTAATCAAAATGTGCTCACATTGTCATGATTTATTGTTATATACAGTAAGATTATTAATTTTTTAATAATTATTTTAAAAGTCAAATCTAATTTGTAATTAGTTGAAGATATAAAAATCTTATAATAATAATGTATCAAAATTAAAGGCTAATATCAATTACACATATATTTCTCAAAATTACACTTATTTATTGCTTAAATATCAATTTAGTCTCTCAAAGGAGTATTATTTTGTTAATTCCCCAAATTTAATTTTTTTTTTGTGTGTGAATTTTGAAACATTCTCTTCTTAGCTCCTTTTCATGAGTGCGTGCCAAACACAAAATAATAAATTAACAATTTATAATAATTTTAAAATAAAAATTCTAGCGATTACAAATTCAAAAATAAAATGTGAGGGACTAAAAAGAATAATTTTTAAAATTAAGAGATTAAAAAGGAAAATTTAAATTTGAGGGACTAAAATAATAATTAAGCTTATTTTCTTACTGAATATAATATTTTTACATACTGACTTTTTTTATTTTATGAAAAAAATATGTGTTTTCTTGTATTTTTTATGTAAGAACCATATATATAGTAATTTTGAAAACAACAAAGTAAATATATATATATATATATTGTTACTTACATTATGCGATCAGGGTTCCAATCAATGGAATAAGTGTGAAAGTCCTCTGTTGGATCGAACCACAAATAGTATTGCATCTCACGACCCCCAACAACATCAGCATATACATTGGTTGAGAGCAAATAAGGATCACCAGTCAAGTTGCCCAAGAACTATATATCTATCTCATCATGGTTTGATCCTTGAGAGAGTAGCTGTACATTAAACACATCAATAACTTTTTCATGATCTATATATAAATATACAAGACTTGTAACGATTAAGATTAATCATATTCAAATTCATTTGTGTGATTATATATATATATAAAGTTTATATAATGAAAAAAAGCTTATTATCAAATATAATTTTATGGTAAAGATTAATTATTCTTATTTTTAATATTTATAGTTATTTTTTTGTCCTAGGTCACATATCTTGATTATCTTTTAACCCATTAAATTAGAGACTAATTCTATTTGCGATATATGATTGTTACTGATTCAATTTTTTTTTTACAAATAGTAAAAAATAATTACAAGTTCTTTCGTTAAATAGATCGTTTTTATTTATATGAACATAATAAAACTTTACACCTATGCGTCAATCCTTTGAGTTATGTTTATAATGATATAAACATGAAGAAAAGATTAATAATAATGAGTTTGGAACAAGACATACATAAAATGCTGTGACAGTTCCTACAGTGTTTCCTCTACAAGCTTGATTTTCAAGTCGAATCTTCCAAACAAATACTCATTCTTGGATACAATGCCTGAGCCAGAATATTCATCCATTGTTAGGGTCATGCTTTGGCCTTTATCTTTTATGTCAACCCTTACATCTCCAAAGAGATTGTCAACATCTTCGTAGAAATTCCCACACAATGCAAATTGGATTAAGGCCAACAAGAAGATAGAAAGAAGAAGAAAAATGGAACTAAAACATGGAGAAGCCATTTTCAATTTTGTGAAAATGCACGTGTTAGAAACCCTAGTTGTATTTAAATTGCAGTTTCATTTCAACACAAGGTTATTGGGACAATTACGGCAAAAAAAGGAGTTGCTTGATGTCAATGTAACTGTCAAACACTGGTAGTGCTGACTATGCCTTAACCCCCAATGTGGTTGTCGTAATTGCAGTTACAAAAACTGCAATTCAAAATGTTGAGTAGATAATTATGGTTTTATAAAGGGGGGATGAGAGAGAGAGAGGTGAGAAAAGGTGGTTTTGATGGCAAGAATGTTTTGGATCTTTGCATGGCTGGCTATTCACATTTGGCGTTGGACAAAAAGTCAAAGCTCAAAATGGGTGATTGCTTTAGAAATGCTAAACATGGAATAATTAGTAATATGATATGTAATTTAGTAAGATTTTGCCTTCCTGCATGCATAGCTACCTTTTCTTGTTATAAGATAATTTTTCAGAGACTATTGAATTGTCTAAATTGTTTTTATTATACTATTTAGTATTTACACACAAACGTTAAACATAATGTAGCAATATAATAGTACTAGATATATAAAATAAGATATCTACATACAAGTAGGTCTCTTGCAATGTGTCATTTACTTAATTGTTTCTTTTTTTTTCCAAAGAGAAAATGAAGTTAGAATTTTAAAATTTTAATTTAAATATTTATATGTTTGATGCCAGTTAATATGTAAAAAGTTATTTAAATTTAGTAAGTTTGATGATACAAAAGATAATGGTAAAAGTTAATATTTAAAAATGGGTTTTTATTATATATATATATATATATATATATATATATTGTAAATATGTTTGAATTGATATTTTTCACTAAATGATATCATTGATAATAATTTTTAAAATTATATATTAATTAAATTACATTTAAAATAGATACTTAGTGCATATAACTTTAACCATATATAATTATAAATATAAATAATCCTGTGCACGACACACCTAATCTAAATTGTCACTATATAAAGAGAACATCTGCATGCAACGACAACGTCATAACTTGAGCGTGGTGTTCCATGGAATTTGTTAACCGATCGGAGTTATCAATTTTGTTGAACATCAATCTTTAATAAGAAATTTGATTAATTATTTTTAGTGGATTTCTCTTTCCTTTAGTGTAGATTTGATATCTGAATTAAAATAAAAAATAGAAAAAGAAAAAATAAAAAGAAATTAACCAAAGTTTACGTGAATTTCAAAAGTGCAGAATGTAGATTGTTTAGTTTCTTTGATGTGGTTACTTAATTACCTAAATTCTTTATTAATATTTTTCTTCTAATTGTCAACAACCTATGTTAAATTTAAACTCCTAAAAATGGACTGGGTTCGTTAGAACCCATTTTAATGGGTTAAAAATTTCAACCCAAACAATCTTAGGTAAATTGTTGGTTGAGTTGTGTCACCCAATTATAAAAAATGATGACCCATGACACCAAACAAATATAAAATAATTTTTTTATCCTAACATAATCATAATACACATTAATTAGTCCTTCAAAACATCCAAATATATAAACATCAAATACATATTTCTTTTTTGAGGGGAAGCATCAATTACATATACTAATAACCGTAAAAGTCCAAAACTACAAACATTAATAAATCTATAGCCATAAATAATTTTTGGTGGATTAAAATAAATACAATTTTAAAAAATAAATTAAAAGACAACCCAGCAGATTCATCCAACCCAACTCATCTTTAACACACTTAAAAAGCGAGTTTGACTAAGTTGAACTTATTTTGAAGTATGTTAAATATTTCAACCCAATTCAACCTTTAATGGGTTAGATGAGTTAATCCAATGGAATCAACTCATTTTACCATCCTAACGGTGATGTAATGCTAACATTCTTTTTCTTAAATTGGTAATGCGAGAAATAATTAGTAAAAACATAAATTCTAATAGGCATGCTAGTTCAATAAGTAGTGAAGGGATTATGATTGATCCTCCTAAACCGTATAATTTATTATATAACTTTGGCTTAAATTTATCCTTAATAAATATTTAATTTTTTACTTGTTCTCTAATAAATTTTTATTTTATATTGAATTCTTAATAAAATAATAATTTTATTTTAAGTTTTTGACGCTTTTTTAGTCCCAGCTAAATTAAAAAATTTTGAGTTTGTTCTCAAATAGTTTTTTTTTATTTGTAATTAATTAGAATTAAAACAAAATTTATTAATTTATACAACAACGTATGTAAATGGAGAAGTTGTTCCTTATTTGATACTTTTCTTGTTCTTCAAAGGAATTAATCCTATAACTTTTATTTGTGAGGGCACTCTTGAGTTGAATCCCAAATCTAAAAACAAAACTAAATATTATAAATTTTAATTAAAATTAGGTTTTTTCTTCCATTTTACTCACAATTTTTTGTTTTCAAACGTAACCATTAATTGTAGTACTCTTTTTTTTTTTTTTCTGGATATAAGGGGCTAAGTTAATTGTAGTACTATTGTGTATCACATATTAGTAAATTAATATATTATTTTTTTATATAGCCCATGGGTATCTCATCCTTCATAAAAGATAATTATACTCGAATTGAGTAGTATAATAAATCATGAGTGATAAAAATTTTCTTTTCAATATCTACAGGAACTATATATTACGACTCAAATTTGAAATACTAATTAATAAAACTATAACTTGTGTTAGACGATGCAATAGGTAATGGTAAGTAAATATAATATTAACATATTTAACACAATAAACTTTTCCCATGAGGAATGAAATTTGACGCATTAACATTCTGTTATACGTTTTATTTTTGGTATGATGACGATTTTTCCCCTTATAATTGAAGTGTACTTAATTTAAGGTTTCTTCCTCCACTAACTTTGCTTATTGTTAGAGTTCGATAGTTTTTATTCATTCTTGTCTACTATCCTCTGATTACGTTTTTTCTTTCTTTACGTCTGTCGAACCATTTCAGGTCAGTAAGTAAGAGAAATGTTTCTTGCAC
>NC_038244.2:42299717-42318526 GCF_000004515.6 Glycine max
TATTTTAAACTCATTTGCTCTGGACAACAAACATTAGTATTTTTTTAAAGTGGCACATTAGTACATTAGTATTGTTAATATACTATTGTGATGCATGTATTAATAATTTTTTGATCTAATATACCTATAAATTGAATCCAACAATTAGTTTAATACTACAAACTCCAAAAAAGGATCCCACAAGCAGTCATCCAAAACATCTTCAACAAAACAGTCATGACAATAACAGAATTGGCTTCAAATAGTACGTATTTGCTACAAACAAACACTGCTACCATTTTACTTTCTCATAAATATGGTTTCTGAACTATCATCCATAACCGTGTCATGCATCTATGCAACAGCTCATAGCCACACTGTTTTCTACTTCTTTTCATCCTAACAAAAAAAAAGAAAAGAAAAGAGAAGAAGCTAAACCAATAGTATTAAATTAAAGCCTGAGTCAATGCAAGGTTTCTACCCACATTCAATTCTATTGCAACATTTTTGTGCAACCCCACCTACCTTCTGTCAATATCATTTATTTTGGAATTACTCACTCACTTGTAATTTCAGTGTTTGGGCCCCTCTTTTCCACCCATATGCCTAATGCTTCATTCTCGTACGAATACTATCTGGCAAAGACTTAGAAAGCTTTAAGAGTATGATTATTTCAAGAATTAATAAAAAAAATATTTAATTATAAATTTCATTAAAAATATATTAAAAGCGTGAGTTTATTTGTTTATACTTTTTGCAATATCTATATTTTTAATAATAAATTAAGATCTTCAATTTTATTATACAATATTTCAAGATTAATTGAAACATTTTTTTTTTCAATTAATTCCCGTCCAAAATTTTCAATTGTCTAATTATTATGACTGCTTAGTCTTATTAATAAAAATAATAATAAATGATGTATCATATCATATTAAGATTTATCAACTATAATTTAAATTAAAATAAGTGTTTTTTTAAAATAAAATAAATGATTTTATAATTTTTTTGATGCATTTGTTTAATTTTTTATTTAAAATAAGTAATTTTTTGTTTTCTTAAAACCAACCCTATCTGCTTAATCATTTTTCTAAATTTTTTCAAAAAATTTAAACAAATTAGTTCATAATATTTTATGACTTTAAATAATTCAGTACCAGCAACTGCCTCATTGACTTTGCACTTGCCACTGTCCTGCCTTTGCACGAAAAATAACATATAAATAACGCGTAGCACTGTTTTCTATATCTAAATTAGTCTATATAAAACATAATAATTACATAAATATTCGGAGATTTTATAAACACCGACAAAAAATAAAGTTTAAAGTTTGTGATTTTTATGTCAATTTCTTTTTATTCATAAGAATTGAACTCAAATATAAAAAAAATTTATAACAACGTACAACTAAATTAGACTCATTGATATTTTTATGTGAAATTTAAGTTTAACCAAACAATATTTATCTAGATATATGCATAAAGAAAGAGTTTTTTTTTTAGTTTATACTTAGACCAATTTTTATTTTATTTTTTATGGAAACTTAGAACAGATGTTAATGAGCAGAAATATCAATTATGAAATAAAAATACAAGTAATTAATATTTTATTTTAGTTCTTATAGCTCAATTTTTTAATAACACTTTTTTGGTCCTTGTTCTCTAAAATTATTTAACGTAATTACATTTAGATCTTTTAAAAGTGTTACAAAACTGCAACGGATAGTGTAAATTAAAACCGCTAAAAAGAGATTTGGGTAAATTTTAATGGTCATAAATAAATACAACAACAACGCCTTATCCCACTAGGTGAGTCGGTTACATGGATCAACTTCCGCCTAATCGTCATAAATAAATAAAGAAAAGAAAACAAGACTTTGTTGTGCCATCAACCATGGCCAAGGCAGAATCACGCGTGACAAACTTTCATAAACGAATTGAGAACCTTATTGGCATTGGGTCAGAGCCATCGGCGACTGTGCTTGTTTTGTTGACGGATTTACATCATCAATTCCAGTTTTGTAACAATTTTGAAGAATATGGATGTTTGCATTAGGCAACTTTAGACATCCAATACCAAAAGGTTTAACAATTGTAACTATATGGACCAAAACTCCTATTTTAAACAATAGGTATCAAAAGCTAATTAAACTTTTATTAAAATAGCAAGCCTAGGAAGCATACGTGTGTATATACTAAAATTGCTGCATGAGTGAACTACACAAATTCAATATAATTGTTCACCATACTTCAGACAAAATAATGTTGGCCCAGTCCCATTTAATGTAAGACTCAAAATCTATGCCAGTTGACCCGAACCACACACAAACAATGGTAGAAATTTGGAGTACGTATATTGGCCACAGTAGCCTACTCAACTGAAAAGCAACCAACCTATGAACTTTGCTAGCTGTTTCCAAGCCATAGCAATTAAACTTTTCCCCTTTTACTTTTATTTTCTTGAAATTTTTATGTACCAAGGTGGGTTGGAAATTTCAAATTGGTAAATCAGGTTAATTCCTTTCTATTAGCTAGGTGCACTCAATCTTCCATGTTTATATACACTATAACATTTTATACAGCATCACCTTCTGTATGTCTATTTATTAATACAGAAAAGCATACACATACTATGTATTGATTGCCACAGCCTGGTACAATCAGCCACAACTGTTTCTCAAAGTAACTTGTATATTGATATTCATTTATACCTAAGGGTATGTCTCTATCCTGCTCCCACAAATGTGGGGGAACTGTGTTGTAGATTTCACTTTCAAGCGATTGATATTATATGTTCAAGGTAACTCCCCTAATTAATATATTGAATGAGACAATTTGTGTAATGCTAAATAAGGTTTCTATATCCTAAACTTCTTTAGAGTAAACATATGCTAAGAAAATGGGGTGTACCTTCAATTAGTACCAAATTTGCACACAAGTTGCTTAAGCTTAATTTTGAAAAAAAATAAAAGGGTTTGGAGAGAGAGGATATTTGGATGTATTAGACATGTGCTCAAGGTTTTTTCAGAAAATTTCAGGCTATATTACAAGAAGTAGTGAATTAATATCATGAGTAAATGCACCCTGCAAAACATCAACTAACCACACACTCTTCCCACCCGCTAATATTTACTTCTCACTTCTGTGAACTGTTTTATATTCCATGCTTTCTCCCTTCCCCAAACCACACTTCAAAATCCTCTGGTAACCCTTATTTTATCTATTCTCTCTCTTTCTTTTGTGTTCTAAGCAGCTAGAAGCAATGGAGAGGAAAAGAAGCCATGCCTCTTTCACCATGTTTGCAATGCTTGTTGGAGTGATCTCTCAGAGCCTTGTCATTCCTGTAGTATCCACCACTGTTGAAGATCAGAAGAACTACTACACCCCAGATCCACATGCTGGAAGTCCCCCCTCAGGTTTCTCCGATTCTCTGTGTAATCCTCTAACTGAAGTATCCACATAAATTAGTCCAATATTGATGCAAAAAGCATAAATATATAGTGTGTATTGCTAGCAACTGTATGAGTGAATATAACTTTTCATAGCATAATTATACTATCTGCATGTGGTCCTTTTCATAACATAATACACTACACTTGTTGCTTATAACAAGGACCAGAGGTAATATCATTATTAGTTTTTTATTCATACGTTGCTGGAAGTTTGAAATGAACCAACTTAAAAGTTAATAAAAGATTGAGTGTGTTTGGTTACACGTGTCAGATGCAGTTTTTTGTCTTTCATAACAAACTAATAGTTATAACTTTTACATCCAGAAGTGATTTCTTACTTCTCAACGAATTTCCAAACACGTATTAATTTGGATGATATATATTGTCTTTTTTTTTTTTTTAATTTCTTCTCCACTCATTGCAGGCTCACACAGTAGTACTCCTCCATCTCATGGCCATGGAAGCTCTCCACCCTCACATCATCACAGTAGTCCAAGTACTCCATCAACACCCTCAGGTGGAAACTGTGGATCATCACCTCCACAACATCATGATCCAACAACACCCTCAACTCCATCAACACCATCAAACCCTCCCTCAGGTGGATACTATGGAGGTAGCCCCCCAACACCTGTCACTGTGAGCCCACCAACTACTCCAGTTGACCCTGGAACCCCTAGTATCCCCTCACCACCACTCATTCCTTCCCCATCTCCCTTCACTGGCACATGCAAGTAAGTTATTAATTTCACAACTTTGTTTAATGTTGCCTACCCCATATATATGTAATATACAGTGAAGTATATGACACAAAAAATGTTCCCCCTCCCACCTATATTTTACATTATCCTTAGAGTCTTTAGACCAAAACCCTTACACCTGAAAGGAAGTAAAACCTGTGAAATGAAAAAACCAAGGTTGTATATAATATATCAATCCTAATAATTCTACATCACTTTTTAAACACTTCTTGTCAGAGTCACCTTTGCTCTTAATTTCTTTCTCTTTTTCCTCCTTTCGCATGTCATGTAGAGGTATAGAAAATAAAATACCTTTGCTCTTAAGTTGTTATGTTAATTTTATTTTAAATTTGTTGCTACACTTCTATAACATTTTTTCTCTTTATTTCTCTCCATATATCTTCATTTTAGTTTACACTCTCTTGTCTCTCTTATCACAAAAAATATTGTGAAAATTATAACTGAAAATATATATCAGTACTCTATATATTTAATATACATTGGATTTTTTATCCTAATATGTATCTTTTTCTATGTTTTGTTTTTCACATCACATTACTTACTATTATATCATACTTTTGTCTCATCTCTTCTTATTTCATTTTTTCCCCTCTCAAACATGCATGCACTTCCACAAATCAGAAAAGAATAATCTTTTTTTGATAATATATTATTTCAAGTTATATAGTAACTGATGGATCTTTTCCATTAATCTTCAGCTATTGGAGGAATCATCCAGCAATCATCTGGGGAATCCTTGGCTGGTGGGGAACCCTAGGAAGTGCATTTGGTGTGACAGGTACTACTGTTCCAGGGTTCAGTCCTGGCCTTAGCTTGCCACAAGCACTTTCCAACACAAGAACTGATGGGCTAGGAGCACTCTACAGAGAAGGCACAGCTTCCTTCCTCAACTCCATGGTGAACAACAAGTTCCCTTACACAACCAACCAAGTCAGGGACAGGTTTGTGGCCTCACTCAACTCCAACAAGGCAGCAGAAGCACAAGCCCAGCTCTTCAAGATGGCCAACGAAGGAAGAATGAAGCCTAGACCATGATGAAATACAGATTAAGTAGTAGTACTCTTAATTAGTTAATTAGTATGGTGTGCCAATTTATTGAGTTAAGACCATTTTATATTTAAGATTTCTGTTAGTTTGTGTCATTTAAGGCTCTCACATGATATGTTCATTAATATGCATTGAGATGGATATCATGTTAATTTCTTCGAAATTTAATGCAAAATTTATGGTTTTGGTTTGAATAAAGTTTATTCATTGTTGCCATTGATGGTTCTAGACCTTCATTCATTCCAAATATTACAAGGCTCCATTTGTTTACATTTAAATGAAAAAGTAATGATAAGATAACTATTTTTTTGGTGTTTTGTGGGAGTTATATATTATTTCAAATTTATAAAAGAAAATAAACATTTTTAATTTTTCAAAAAAATATTGCATAATAATTATTATTATTATAATTTTTTAAACACGTTTTAGTTTTAAAAAATAAAACTAAAGGCAATATTCTTTATAAAAAACCAAAAATACTCAAATAAAAGACCCTAGTTCCCCACGTTAAAAGCTGAGTCAAGCTGAATTAATTTTCCCAAAAAGAGTTATGATATATGAACATTTATATATACCAAACTTTCTCTCTTTTTTTCTCCTGGGTGTCATTTAGATATTAGGTCATGAATAATTGTTCTTTCCCCAATAGAGTAATACCGAAGTAGCCATAGAGTAGAAGTGTGATTGGGATTTACTACATGAACTCCATTCAAATGATAAGAATAATTAGTGAGTCTTGCAGCCGAGCAAGGTCCCAACCTTTTGAATGTTTAAAGTTGTCTAGGATTGTTTCCTAGTTAGACAACATACATGAAAAGGAGATTTCCATTATATCCCAGAGGAATACCCTTTATATGTATGAAAGGGAGCAAGTAAATAGCAATGGGAGGAGGACCAGTTAGTGCCTACTTAATTAGTTATATATTCCGAAAAATAAATGGTATTGCTGTTATTAAGTTTGGAACGTTTATTACAACGGTAGCTAAAGATGTTTACCCCCATGCAAATGCTAATGTATCAGAGACACATGTTTAAAATTTAAAATAGAAAATATTCATTAAAATGTGTACGTCATTAATAATTTTTGCAGTGATTTTAAATGTATTTCCAGGGCAAGTTTCAATAGAAATTTTATTATTTTGAATGTCAAAATTATGATGATAGGAAAATAGATGGAGTGAAGTTGGAAATGCTGCGGTGACGCCTAGCTGTAGTAATGGTTGTGTGGGGTTGGAAGCGAGCTGTTCCAAAAGACCAAGGAACAGCAAAGTAAGGGTTTCATGCTTGGAATCAATTGAATTTTGGAGAATAAGGAATGGCTTGAACCCTGCAATTCTGATTGATTGTATAGCTGCGTTTGAAGGGTCCCCACTCCCCAGTTAATTTGTCATTGATGGCCTGTAGTATAGGGCATTGTTCACTTCTTTAAAAGGGGGTTTTGGGAGACAAGGAGTAAGAGGAATGAAAGCTAGGTAAAATTATGAGGGGTCATTTGTTTCAAGATTTTATAGTACAATTTCAAGATTTTATATGTTAGAAAATATTTATTTATAATAAATTTAAGTTATATAAAATAAATAATTTTTACTTGTACACAGTCTCAAAGTAAAACATATTTTAAAAAAATTTCTAACAATATATATTTTAATACATTTTTAACATATTTTTATTAGAATTTAATAATTATGTACTAACGGTATAAAATATTTTACACTATCATCTAATCTAATCATAAGTTATTGTTAATATAATTTTTAAAATATTTATCATAAAATTCAATAAATTTATTATATATGATAAATTATGATTAAATCACGATATAAAAAAATTTAGATTACAAGTGTATAATTTTTTCTCTTTTTATTATTGTTTAAATTTAATAAAAAAACTAAAATATGTTCCTATCACTTCTACTTTTTAACGCAGAATTCATGCATACTAAGGCATCAGCTTGTCACGTGTTAACTTATTAAAACTTATGATCCTCGTGCCGCCATACGTTGATTAATATTGTTGGTTGTTGATAAGGATTGTTGAGGAATATTTTGCCTTAGACAAAAAAAGAAAATGAAAGAAATATATGACGAATAAAAAAACGTAACTCGTGCTCCATGAGAGTGATGAAACTAAGTGAGGCGTATTATTCAATTCAATTATTATTAATATGATAAACTATAAATACATGATGTCACAACTTTTGTTCACAAATTTAGAACAAAACTTCCATTTTTGCTACAACTTTTTATCGTTTTGCTCTTGTGACTGAGGAGCTCCTGTAAGTTATATCCCACTTTTGAATTCACTGCTATTATATAATTGTTGAGCTAGTATTTTCTATGATTGAAGATTTTGATCGTTTATGTTTAATTAAGCCTATCTTAGTTTGTACTTTCGTGTTATTAGTTTATATTTAGTTGTTGTTTTAATTATACTATTAGTTTGTATTTTGATGTACTTTCTACGTTAGTTTGTTACTATATTAGTCTTGTTATATTTCTCTGCTTCAGTGTTCACTCTGTCTAGTTATATGTCTAGTTCTCTATGGTTTTGAGTCCTTAATATGCTGCACCCTCGTTAGGAAGTTCTTACACTTAGTTTCTCTAAAAATATAGTATTTCTACAATTCATAAATGATATAATAATTAATAAAATCATTAAGGGCTGTATTTGGATAAGCAAATTAAGAAATAATTAGGATGGCATTCCTTGAACGCGGTGTCAATTAAAAATACATCCTTCTTGATTGAATAAATACACCTCCTTTTTTACTTTATATTTTACACATCAATACCCATTATTTCAAAATTTACACATTCTACTCCTAACTTTATCAATCTTTACACTCAACAGTGTATCAAAATTAAACTGTTACTTTGCATAAAAAAAAAAAAACTTTTACTTTGGTGTTTA
Organism: Glycine max; assembly: GCF_000004515.6. Taxonomy (NCBI): domain Eukaryota; kingdom Viridiplantae; phylum Streptophyta; class Magnoliopsida; order Fabales; family Fabaceae; genus Glycine; species Glycine max. Next base: position 42,307,866 of record NC_038244.2, read on the forward strand.
ATTGTTCTAAAAGCATATATTTAGCCTCTGGGTGGGGGAAATGAGGTTTTAATAAAATGTTCCGATAAATTCATGTGACATGACTCATGATTCAACACTTTGTGCAAAACTGGTGACATATATGATATATATCTAACTAGAAGTTTCTTTGCTTTGCACAAAAGTTATGCAGACATGGCCAACACATACAAGCCAAAGAACATTCTCATAACAGGAGCAGCAGGCTTCATTGCATCTCATGTATGCAACAGGATAGTGCAAAACTACCCTGACTACAAAATCATAGTCCTTGACAAGCTAGATTACTGCTCAAACTTGAAGAACCTCATTCACTTGTGTTCATCTCCGAATTTCAAGTTCATCAAGGGAGACATTGGAAGTGCTGATTTAGTGAATTACATCCTCCTCACTGAGTCAATTGACACCATAATGCACTTTGCAGCACAAACTCATGTAGACAATTCCTTTGGCAACAGCTTTGAGTTCACCAAGAACAACATCTATGGCACACATGTGCTCCTTGAGGCATGCAAGGTCTCAAAGGGTCAAGTGAAGAGGTTCATTCATGTTAGCACTGATGAGGTTTATGGTGAGACAGATGAGGATGCTGTGGTTGGAAACCATGAGTTGTTACCTACCAATCCATATTCTGCCACAAAAGCTGGTGCTGAAATGCTTGTCATGGCATATGGTAGATCGTATGGATTGCCGGTTATAACGACGAGAGGGAACAATGTTTATGGGCCTAATCAGTTTCCTGAGAAGTTGATTCCAAAGTTCTTGATATTGGCTATGAAGGGAAGGAGTCTTCCAATTCATGGGGATGGATCTAATGTTAGGAGTTATCTCTATTGTGAAGATGTTGCTGAGGCTTTTGAGATTATTCTCCATAGGGGTGAGGTAGGGCATGTTTATAATATAGGGACAAAGAAAGAGAGGAGGGTGATTGATGTGGCTAGGGATATATGTAGGCTTTTCAATTTGGATCCTGATAAACATGTCAAGTTTGTGGAGATAGGCCTTTCAATGACCAAAGGTACTTCTTGGATGATGAGAAGCTGAAGAATTTGGGGTGGTGTGAGGGTACTACTTGGGAAGAGGGTCTAAGGAAAACCATGGATTGGTATGTTAAGAATCCTGATTGGTGGGGTGATGTTTCTGGTGCTTTGCTTCCTCATCCAAGAATGCTCACTATGCCAGGAGTTGAGAAGTACTGCTATGATGACATCGATAATGTGACCCAAATCGCTTCCGATGGCGATGTGAACCATTCTAATCAGAACAGAATGGTGGTTGTTTCAGCTACAAGGAACAATGTGTCACCACATAAGGCTTCTTTGAAGTTCTTGATATATGGTGGTGCAGGGTGGATTGGAGGGCTTATTGGAAACATTTGTGAGAAGCAAGGGATACCCTTTGAATATGGCACAGCACGATTAGATGATAGATCACAAATCTAGGTTGATTTTAGGAACATTAAGCCTACTCATGTTTTCAATGCTTCTGGCGTGACTGGAGCATTAAATGTGAAATGGTTTGAAGATCATATACCAGAAAGCATACGTGCTGTTGTTGTTGGTGTGTTAACATTGGCAGATGTCTGCAGAGATCATGGTCTTCCTATGATGAATTATGCATTTTGTGGTAACTTTGAAGACAAAACAAATTCCACAGATTCCTTCTATTTTAGAACACAAGCCAAGGTAAGTTCATATAAGCTTGCATTTTGCTATTTATGTTGCACACTTTTTTGCATGAGTTAAGTATTTAGGACTTGTTAATGAAAAAAAAAATATAGTATTAACATATAAGAAACCATGAAAGATATGACTTTTAAAATAGTTGTTATAAAAGTTAATATAACAAATTATAATTAGATGACAATATAAAAAGTCTTTACATTATCGATGTTTTTACTATTTACTGGTTTTTTGCATGGCCACTAATTAACTTTGTTTTTATCACAATTTATGTTTTCAGGTTGAAGGGTTGCTAAAGGAATATGAAAATGTGTGCACCCTAAGAATCCAATTGCCAGTGTCATCTGATCTCAGCAACCCACATAACTTCATCATTAAGATAACAAGGTCTGATAAAATGGCCAACATTCCAAACCGCATCACTGTTTTGGATGAACTTGTGCCAATTTCAGTTGAGATGGCCAAAAGGAATTGCAGGGGCATTTGGAACTTCACAAATCCTGGTATTGTGACCTGCAATGAGATTCTTGAGATGTACAAGGATTATGTTAACCCTACTTTTAGATGGGTTAATTTTACACCTGAACAACAGGCTCATTTCACTTCCCCAAGCACTAATGAGATGGATTCGTCAAAACTGAAAAAGGAATTTTCTGAGCTGTTACCTATCAAGGACTCATTGATCAAATATGTGTTTGAGCCAAAAAAGAAAAGCTCGGGGTTTTGAGTAGCATAATTAACCATATATAAATGTATACATTTTGTTCTCTATAATTTAATTTTTCCTTTTTTGGTTGGTTTGGATTAGTTTGATAGAATTGATTTTCTTATTTCTTTTACCTTTTCTTTCCATTTATATTTGCTTCTGCTTTTTGTAGATGCTTGGATTTTCTAGTTTCTAAGTTCTATTCTGTAACAGAACTATTTTGGTCCAAATTAAAAGAAGTTGAATAAAGGGTTGACCCCTGATGTATGAATATTTCCAAATTCGTTCATGGATTTTTAAATTATTTATTAATAAGTCATGTACTAATAAATTTAGGGTAACTTTATGGAGGGCATCTTAAACCACTTTTCAATTTAAGCAACCCTTCTATATTTGTATCCTTAGTAGAGTTCTGCGAGACTGTGACTGGACATGCCAACCGTTTCAAGTCAGGAAAAAAAAATGAAAAGTTGTATGAAAATTATTAACACCAGCAAGAAAAAAAGAGAAATAAAAATAAAAATTATCTAGTCTATGATTTATGGATTCTTAAAAAAAATACTTATACAGCTATGCCCCATCATTTGTTTTTAAAAGTAATATAATGATAATGTACTATTATTTCTATGTGGATTTAAAATATGGATTAAGTATTTGTAATGGGCTTTAGTTGTTTTGGACTCTCATCCAAGTACAGTATATTATTCAAGTGCAGAATTCTCAGGTATGGGAATGGGAAGTCCCTAATTTGTGAGTTGAGTTTTGGATGAAAAAGGAATAGAAGGCAATTTTTTTATTTATAATAAATACCTTTAATTTGATAATTTTTCAAATAAAAAACAATGTTTGGATCTTCAAATCGACTGATCTAGCATAGCAAAGCACCCACACTTTTAGGCTTAGTGCTTAAGGGTTGTGGACTGTCCAATGAAGTACTCTTCGTAATAGGTGGACCTCTAAGGCATTTGAATCATGCATTCTCTTATTTGTATCATGCATCTTTCATTATATTTTAATTTGGAATGTCCATTCTAGAAGGTAAAATTACATTACGGAATGAGATTTTCAAAAATATAATGTGAGATGCTGGATTCAATAGTGGGAGTATAGGAAACAAATGTCTACCTCTAATTCTTGGGCTGATTCACAATATAAATTTTTTAGGAGACAATATAATTTTTTTATTAAACTAATAGTGTATAGAAATTGAGCTTTAACATTTCATTTCATTGAGTAATAAGATACTTATAAAATATCATACAAGTTGAATTTAATTTTATCCTTAAATTAATGATTAAATTCAGTATAAAGAAATAATGATTAAAACTAATTAACAAAAAGGAAAATAAATGTTTATTGAGTTAGAAACATATTAGCTTAGCTAGTATCAACTTCTTTGTCTAGAATTTTTAATTAATTAGTATTTCAACCTTAACATTATAGAAAATAAATGTTTAATTATATAATTAAATTTTAAAATAAATAAAAACTTTTAAATATATAAATAATCTTATAATTAAAAATCTGTGATAAAATTAATATTTTTGAACATATAAATTATATTTTAAATTTATGATAAATCATTTATAATATGATACATTATTATTATTTTCAATTAGTGATATTTTATTTTAAAAATATTAAAATTCAAGTAAGAACTAAAAATATTAAAAATGAAAACTCAAAAAGAGATAAAAGGTTAAGAAAAATCTCTATAAATGCTCTCATAGAAGAAAAATAGGTAAAAATGCTTTTATTTGGGTGTGGTCACATTGGAGAAAGGAAGACTTGGCAGTGGTGAATGGAAAAAAGAAAAGCAAATTGCTTGTTGCATGGTGGTGGTTGCTAGAAAAGTCATTGGAAAAGAAGAAAGGATTGCTTGAAGACAAACAACCAGCAGAAAGATCCACCGGATTGTAGAAATAGGATGACAAGCAGAGAGGTCTATCAGGGTCAGTATATCCCTGATGGAGCACAAGCTTCCTTTATTCCTCTCTCATGGAGAATCTATGCTATAACAGTGTTTTATTGTGTATTGTTGTGTCAATGTAGACCACACCTCACCTCATGTTATTTATAATATGAAAAAGAAAATTAATATTTATTACAAGATTAATCAATAATTAATTATTGATTAATAGGAAATAGAATATTTTAATAATAAATATAATATTTGAAATAATATCAAAATATAATCTCACAATAATGACAACTAAAAAAGTACCGTTCAAATATATCTATTCTAATTTATATATATAGGGGGAAAAAATGGTCAAATGTGCATTAATATAACATATACTCCCTTCCTCCATTCCTTTTTAATTTTCAATTTTTTTAAGGTTTTGTTTCTATTTGTATTTCATTTTAAATCTTAGAGTAACATTAATTATTCTTTTGTTAATTATACCCTTACTTTCTGGTTAATCTTTTATTATTTATCTCGTCTCATAAGAATCGCCATAAAAAAAAATAAGTCACAAAATAATTTTTCTTTTAATTTTCAATATAATGTGATATTAATTATTATTTTTTTATTTATATCTCTTATAATATTAATAATAAACAAAAAATAAAAAATAAATTAATGAGGATAAAATTAATTTTATAAAATTATTATTATCTTTTATACATTTTATTATTTTTTCTTATTCCGTATAAAATAACTTATGAAAACAATTTTAATGTAATAAAAGATGTAATTTACTCCTACATTTTATTGTGAAGTAAAAATGAAAAAGAATAAAACAAAAAACTTCATAACCATTTTATTAAGATTAAGATAAAAAAAAAATTACGAAAAGCAATAAATGCCCAATATTAATGGTATATAATAGTAGTACTTCATATACTATTATGCCAATACACTGAAACTCTCTTCTGTATATGTCCAATCACGAAAAGCTATAAATGCCCAATGATATATTGATCACTCCAATTAAACTGTTTGTATGGTTTGAGCATGCCAACTAGTTTTTATGACCCCCAAAAACGAAAAACAGCTCAAGAAGAACATGCTTTGTACCCCTCTATCTATTAAAGAGAATCCAAGGCCAACAAGCACCATTCAAATAAAGCTCAAACCATGTGGATGCTGCTAAATTAGCCATCGAGGTGTCAATCATTTATTGACCTTTTCATGTTATGTTCATATGTACATATGATTGAGTTTTCTTTCTTTCTACAGTATATCTTACTTTTTATCATATTTTTAAAATGTTTAATTAAATTTTTTATATATAGAATATAATCATTTTAAAAAATATATAAAATTCATTATTTTTCTTAAATATTTTAAAAAAATTTACATTTCATTTTAATACTTATCATTAGTTTGCATCCATTATATTAATTAATGACGTGACAGAGTTGCGTCACGTCCACTAAATAGCTAGGCACTTGCGGTTTATCTAATATTATAGGATAACTCCTGAAGTCTCCACGGCTATATATAAAAATAAAGACAAAATTGCTGATCATGAAAAATTAGTGGGTGATCAACTGAATAATAAAATTAACTTATATATATCATTCATTAATCATACGAGTTGATTACGTTAATGTTCATAGTATTAGTTTAAGAGCTTAAATAGAGTTGATCATTAAGTAATTTTTCTTTTGGATCTAACAAGTTAATTGGCTTAACTTTTCAGTTGGACCATTTTAGTTTATTTTTAACAAAAGCTAATTAAAGTCATGTCATTTGCCAAGAGTCTTAGCAAAGTTGCACCCAAGTATGAAAAACCATTTTGCCGACACTTAAATCCCGCATATCAGATGTTATATTTCTCCTAATATCTTGGGTGGTGGGTCATTGCCATAACGTGGTAATCATTCCACTTTGTTAATAATGTTTATTTAGAGTAATGCTACAAGTCTTATAATCTCAGGTGTTTAATTAGTTTTGGCTCTGGGGATTAACAGGGCGCATAGCACTGTATTTCTACTACTGTAAAAAAAAAAAAAACACTGTATAGTCTGTATTTCTACGAACTTTGGTATGTAAAGATCTGTATATGAACCTTTGAATTTGGCATATATTGTGTTCGATTTATGTATTGTGTTTTATATAAACATAATTTTTAGGTTATGAATTGTTTTAATCAAATGATTGTAAATAAAACTTTTCATTTCTCATAATGTCTATATCTCAGTTCTCACACATGATACTCCTTATATGTGTGTGACATATTGTCTAATGAGAGGATCAGAAAATCTTGATAATGCATATATATATATATATATATCCAAACCCATATACTTGATTAATTTAATAATTAATAAGCCGATATAAAATAGAATTAATAATTACAATAATATATACCCATATATACTTTCAGTAATATATTTAACATAAAATTTCTCACCTCTATTACAAAAAAAAAATTCCCCACCTCTTCATGAGTATGTTAACTTAATTTTGTGAATATCCTTTAAAATCATTAATCCTACTCGACCGAACAAACATATACATAAATTTGACAGAACAAGAATAAGCAGCAACAGAAGGAATTTGCTATTGCTTGTGGCATAGGTCATGGAGTTATTGGCACAGGAAAACATGTCCGCTAAGGTCACAAACTGCATGTGGCTGGTCTCATTTTTGGGACCATAAACAAAAAACAGTATATAGTTAACTTTTAGCGGATATGTTGATATATTGTAAGAAATATACTTATATCTTATAAAGAAATAGATTTAATTTTCGTTGTTATTGTAAACATTTATTGATAAATAATTTGTAAGGATCTTATAAGTATTTATTGAGCATGGTCTGACTTGATAAATTTTGAGATCTAACTTATCTAAATTATTTATCATAAAAAAAAACTTCTAATTAGTAGGCCCATTCTGACGACGTTGCATTGTTCTGGCTTTCGTAAGATGCAGCAAATTAAGCAACCAGCGGCAACGTGTCAACCACATGCATGGTTGATCCCTTCATCAGCCACGTTCCTCTTTGCTTTTTTCCATGTTCCATTTCAACAACACAGGCCAAGGATTTTTCCCTTCCCTTCAACGATCCCACGTGTTGGTTGAGCACAATCTGTATTGTTTTCTTTCGGGCTAAACATTCACTTAAATTTGTGGCAAAATATAATCACAGAAACTCTGTAAACTATATATATATATATATATATGAGGAATTGGTATACATGATGACTTATTAGCAGCATTTTTTATTTAAAGAATTGGTATCAGAAAAATTAATTAATTATATTTACTACATATTTAATTAATTTAGTCATGCTCGTTGAATTGATTTTGAGTCAACATGTAATATTATAGAATTGATTTTAAGTAAATTTGTGTTTGTGGAAATATGTTTTTTATTCTTGAATTGGTTTAGTCACACAATATGTTTGAAAACTTACAATTAAAATTGATTTTGTGTATATATTACCAAAATATGTTTTGTCTTGTTGTTCATCTGGACAATATCAACATTAAATAGAATTATACTTAAAACAAATTATATTACTAAGTTAATAGTGATGTAACAATTAATTCTAAACATTTCAATGAAACTTCCACAATTAATTAAAATCATGTTTCTAACACACACTTAAACATCTTGATCATTATCTTAAACTCAAAGTCAGTGTTTTTCAAACTTAAATCCAAACCTTCTCATAGAAGTAGTATTTTAGAGTAATATAAATAAATAAATTATAGAGTAATATAAACAAATTATACTTAGAAGTATATATTAATATTAACTATCCATATGTAAATATGAATAGTTAATATTCTCCTTAGTTTTGTATGTAGAGTATGTGATTATTCACAAAATTCTTTTTAGTATAGTTATCTATATTAGTTTTATATTTTTTGTAACCACTTCCTTATGATGGTTCTACACTAATTTATTTTCTCTTTAGTTTGTAATTTTTGCCAGTTTTAAACTCATGTTAAGTCTTATTACAAAGTTGAAATCTCACTATTCTACCATTAAAGGAATTAAACCCACAAAATTATGAATGAAATTCATCATAGTTCTCGTAAATTTTAATTAATAACAAAAACATACTTTTGTAAAAAAAAAAACAGTATTGAAAAGAATGTACTGCATTTTTCTAGCATTCCTTTAATGGTTTCTTTTTTAAAAAAAGAAGAAGAAGAAGAAGCATTTCTTTAATAGAAATACTCACCGGATTCTGTGATAGGGAAAGAAGTCTACTTATTTTAGGAGTAAGTCTAGTTTATTTTAATTAATTTAATAATTTTTTTGTAGACATTAAGCTTAATTAAGGTCACATTAAGTGTAGATTATTAATATAAATTTTAAAAATTATTTGATTTTTTAAAAAAAAATTGATATTTTATCTATCAATTTTTATCTTAACATATAGATTATGTTTGACAAGTCTTTTCATTTAGTTTTTAATTTGTTTATTAATTGAAAATTTTATTTAACGATTTCATATACAGATCTTTCTAAGTAACTTTTAGTATTTTTAGGAATGTTAATTGAAGTAGTATTTTTTAAATACTAACTTCTATTTTTTTATATTTTATTTCCTTTTTATCTTTAAATATTTATTCAATTTTCTTATTACCTTCTTTAAATATGTTATTTTATATTTTTCAACTGCTTTAATAGATAATTTTATCGAACACTTGTAATTAATAAGCTATCTTAAAAGCTTTTAACTATCAATTTTCAACTTTCAACTACTAGCTTTTTTCTAAGACTCTTTATTGAAAAAGATGATGGAACTCACAAATCAAGAGGGAGTGAATTGATTTCTAACACAAATCAAACTTAAAACCAGAGTGTAAAAAAAAACTTTTTTTCCAATGATCATATCACAAACTTTTAATAAACCAATATTTAATCAATCACCCTTAATATAAAAATCTTTTGTTCAAGTTCTCTTACTAAAAGATATTTTTTTTAACCTTCATAAATTAATCAAGACCATAATGAAAAAGAAAAATAAGATCAAGAGAAGATATACATCAATTTTTATACTGGATCACTCTATCTCTAGAAAAGCTAATCCAATTATCTAATCCAATTCGAATTAGATTTTCACTATACATATAGAATTCTTACAAGCAATCACCATCAATTTTAGTTCCTACCAAGAAAAAAGAGACTAAGGTACCCAACTTTAGGAGTCATTTGTAAATAAGAGCCTAAGAGAAACTTACCTTTATCCCAAACTAGAAAAACCTATTCTAGCATGTCTTTATAAATTCATGCATATACTAACAAACAACATGTAAAACACACGAAAAACTGAGTTAAAGAGAGACACAAATTGATCAATTACATGCAAGAATTTTTGATTGAGTGAATGAGTGTCTTCTTGAACTCAAGAAAAATTCACAACCCACTTTTTACTATGAGAGCTTTAGAAAAACTAAGTTGTGAGTTGCACACTTATTCTATGCACTTTTTTCTTCTATTCGATGTTGTTAAAATGAGAATACAAGGTGATTATTTATAATGTTTTTCCCAATATTTAAAAAACTTTCAAAAATAATATAATCAATTAAAGTGTTATTGATCACTTCTGGGAACACTTTTAAGAGTGAAGTAATCGATTATGATCACCAAGTAATCGATTAAAACAGAGACTCATGAAAAACGAGACATGGTCTCAACTGAATTGTGTAATCGATTACGGTTAGCTGATAATCAATTAAATCGAAACGGGAATCTATCTACAAGCTACAAACACTTATGTAATTTATTACAATTAGCCTTGTAATATATTAAAATAGAAAATTTTATGCAATGAAGAAGTTTCTAACTTTAGAACAATCTTCTTTTTTTCTATATGATGATGCATGATTTACATATGAGAATATACTGATTAAAATGAAAGAATCAATACAAATGTCACTCAAAGAGTTAGGCATGTAAAAAGATAAAACTTCTTCAAGCTCCAAAGTTTCTTCATGTTGCTCTCCCTCTCAATAACATTTATGGCTAGTTGGAATTTATTAGAAATCACCATTTTTAGATAGGTTTTGTTTCTCATTTAATGATTTTTTCTCCTGAGTTATATTAATTATAAGAAGACTACCAAAATTTATGATTTTGAGTATAAATTCTAACTAATTATATAGAGAATCTTTGAGGTAGAATATCATAAAAAATATGGCTAGCATTCGTCAAATAAAAAAATAAAATTTAATTTATCTCCTTCAAAAAAATATTTAATTTATCTAAAACTTAACATGCATAATTATTTAATAATTAGATTTGTGAATTGTCTATTTTATATAAAAAAAATATATTAAGA
>NC_038244.2:42322037-42330649 GCF_000004515.6 Glycine max
TTTCACTTTATCAATCATATATCCACTTAAAAAATATGATATTTGTAACGGTTAAAATTGTACTTTTGACGGTAAAAATCAACACAAATTCTATTGATAGGACTATAAACATCAATAACGGTTAGTGATGATTGTTAGTTAAATATTAATATTTGCATGTCAGTAAATTTGTGCAATTTGTGATGATTAATGCTTTTTTTAAATACACATTTAATTCAAATTTGTCTTTTCCATTAAAACTAAAATAGAAAATAATTACTACTAAATACATGAATTAATACCAAATTATTCTAACTTAATCGTTATTCCCAACTTCAAAACTTTAGTATAGATGTATTAAATATTTAGAGAAATTTTTTTTATTGCTTATAAGATATCTTCCCATACATGTAATTTCTAAAAAAAAAATAAACAATCTTCACACATTCACACGCCAATTAAGTACGTGTGATCGTGCTTATATATAATAAATCCTTTTGGTTGTGATAATACTCCTGTATTTTGTGTAAGCTATTCTTTTTCTGAGTAATTGGAAAACAAAAGGAAAAAGGAACATAGAAAAACAATAGTCCTAACGAGAAAATGGTTGAAAGCTGAAGCTTCCGGCTGGTTTGATTACCTATCTTTGTTTTCAATTTCAATACATTGAAACCAAAAATAAGTTTGATTGCAATTTACAAGATATTTTGTTAAAAATGTTTTCTAAATTGTCAAAAACTGAGAACACAAAATAGTTAATTATGTTTGGCATATTTTCTTTGATAACTTTTGAAATTAAAAAAAAAGAAGAGAAAATACGGTGACATTTACAATTACAATCTTAGCATAAAATTTCAGTAGCTCTTCATATTAATTTATGAAAGTGAAAGTAAATGTAAAAATAAATAAAATATGATCTTATTTTCATAAACTTATCCATAAATACTTATAAGAGAGAAAAAAATTTAAAAAAGTTTCTCTCAAACTATTTTTTATAGGTTAATATTAAATGTTAGTTTGTTAATTTTTTTTGTTAGTGGGAGAGATTAAAAATCACTATCTCTTGGTTTTCACCCACTTAACATGCATTACTTTTTCTTTATTCTTTACATTCACGCATGCATGCTCTCAAGATACATTTGTTATTTCGACGAACTCAAGTTTGGCTACTGAACAAAAGTTCAAAGTCAGCAAGAAAGTGATGTGATTCGGACTCATTATAACTTGCATGTGATTGACCTTACCCATGGTCACTGCGAAGGTTTTCTTCAGTTTTAATTTTCCTTACCAGTGCCATAATTAATAAATAATTTTATCTCTTAAATATGATTATGAATTAGATTTTTAGTTTCTATTGTGAAAAAATATTTTTTTTTTAAAATTAATCTCTTAAACAAATCTTAATACTTGATAGAATTCAGAAATTAGTCATAATTTTTTAGAGATATCAGATATTATTAACTTTCCGTTGAGGAAACCCTAATTTTAAAAAAAACCTTTTGCAGAAATGCAATGTTATTTTGTTGCAATTAAAGTGGGGTCATATCACTAGGACATAAGTGGCAAGTTCTGGAGTGCTAGAAGACTAGAACTAGAAGCCAAAAGAGTGAAATAAAGGCAACAAAAACCTCATAGGTGAATTTGTTTTTTATTATTAAAAAAGAAAGAAAAAACTGTATCTCCCTTGGAACTTTGATCCTTATCCATTACAACGCAAAGCACTAGAGTAGTCAATACCATGTCTTGAGTGGATGTTATCCTGAATCGACATATTCCCATAAAATGAGATTATCATAATGGGGTGCCATATATACTTCAAGAATGATGGCAACCACTTACACATATTTTCTGAATTAAATAATTTTACTACAATTTGTCCAAATATGAAAGTTTCTAAACTTGATAAAAATTCACTCTTTACTTTTTTACGTAACAAAAATTTGAGATGCTTGTTGAGTTTACTTCTGTGGTAATTTCTGCCTTTATGAAATTGAGTTGAGTAATGTGAGTAAATTAAAGCAATGTTAATTACTGTGAGCATAAGCAGGATAACAATCTGGTAAGAATACTTGCATGCGTATCTAAAGATTAAAAAAAAAATCACTATCATGTTATTAACTATCACCGGTTAAGTGATGAACTCACCGTTAAATTAAGAATATCATATATGAGTTGGCATGCTATTAATTAGTCTTATATATGTGATATAATCATGTGTATTTTTTTTTATTTATAAATTATAGTTTTAGTACTTCATCTTTTTTTATGAAATTCATTTTTAATTTTTTTATCAATTTTATACTTTTATCATTATTGTTAGTCTGTCCCTTCAAGTATCACCAAAGTAAAGATGTGATAACCCCGTTGATAGATATGTGATTTGTCATATTGACTATTAGTTTGACATAATAATTACATATAAAATATTGTTGATTCAACATATTTTTTTAGTAGTTCAAAGCGCTATAAATTTTCTAGTGATGTAACATTGTCTAAAAAGATTTTTGAAAATTCAAAAATAAAAAACATAGAAAGAGATATAGTAACTCACGATATCAAAAACTTTTTGTTATTGCCTTATTCTATTAAATGCCACCATCGGCACCGAGTCTGTCTTCTATGCATGATGTTACTAATGGAGTAAGTAGGTTTTTGGGAGTGATAGTGAAATGAAAGGATTTAGTGTTTGTTTGAGAAGTGAGGCTGGGGATTGGATTTTCAAGGGTTTGAAGATTTGGGGAACTTTCATTTTGGTGCTTGAGGTTTTAACTCATGTTCATTAGTTTGTAATTTTGCTTATTCTTGTTAATTTTGCTAACCTTGTGTTGTTGATTTCGTGTTTTGCATCATGAGTTAGTGAGAGGCTGGTTTTTGTATTGAGGGTTATTGATTTTGTTTATTGCATATATCTACATACTTAGTCCTCCCACCACCACCACCACCAAAAAAAAAAAAACAATTCAAACCAATTTTCTAACAAATTTACACCACCAAACAATTTGCAGAGCCTTAAAACTATAGAAAATGTCTTGAACCAGTATTTTATCATGTGCCTATCAAGTCAAACTATAGCTAATAATTTACATGACAAGTTATGTGAATTGTTAATGTAATTGCTGTAATACTTAACAATAATACTTGATGGAAGTGATTAAAAATAGTGACGAACAATAATTGAGATAAAAATTAGTCAAAATTTGTGAGGGACTATAGTGAATTTCATGAAAAAATGAAAGACTGAGATTGATAAAAAAATTGTTAAGAAACTAAAAATGAATTTTGTGGAAAGATAAAAAAACTAAACACAATTTAACAAAAAAAAAATACATAACAAAAAGACTAAAAATATTAATAAAATAAAAATATAAAAATTAAGACCGATAAATATTTTATTTAAGAACTAAAAATAAAGTTTACAAACAAACTTATGAGTTGATTATATATATCTTCTAAAGCCTTATTTGATATAAGCATGAAAGAAGCCTCCTGGATTTTATCGAAATGAGTCACGATTAATTTTTTTAAAGGGGAATTGAGTCACAACTAATATATATATTATCATTCCATAACAAATTGTCAATGCATGGTATAACGTACAAGTATTTTAAAATTAATAGTTATCTTAATTTCTGATTATTATTTTTTTGAACACTATATAAATATTGAACTCAAACAATTACTTACTTTTGAAGTGTTACTAAAATATTTCTTAATATGGAGATTGTTTTAGTAAAGATTAATATAATACAAAACAAAAAGGATAAAGTGACAAATTAGATTCCAAACCATATGGATTTGAACATGTATGATTATGAGTCGATAGCTGAATAAAAAAAATCTGCATAATTGAATTGAATAGAAACCATTAAAATATTAGACATGCACAACTATGAAGTTGCAAGAATTATTCATGAAAAATACATAAAATTTAATAAAAATAAGAAGTTCAACCTCATTGCAGCAGTGAGTGATGCCGAGGTTACAGGATGATAGCGTCATTGAGCACCACAGACAAGTGGGACTGATTCTTGTTTGCCTAAGTGTTGGAGTCATGGAAACATTACTCTCAAAGAAAGGGTTCCATTTCCCTATCCCATATGTGCATGATTAGCTGTAAAGGTCACGAGCCATTAGTTTTCTTCTTATATGCCCCTTTTTAATTACTTCTCAAATTCAAGTTTTATTGGTGCTAGTTAGGGAAAGAGTTTTTCAGCAAAAAAAAAAAAGTTAGGGAAAGAGTTTAATTTTTATATATTATTAATATAAAAATTATAAATTCAACTAATGAGAAATTATGATAATCCTAATTTTTTAAATTAATTATTATAAAAACAAACCAACTCATTATATTGTGATTGAATAATTTAGTATTAAAATCCCCCTGTATTATTAATGCATATATAGTCTATTAATTAATTTATTTGATAAAGGATTTTTTAATTAATTAGTCTTTTGAATTTGATGTATTTTATTCATTCTCAAACAAGATAAGATCACCCTTGTGGTGAATTAATTAGTCTTTAGTTGAAAAATATAAAACGATATATTTTAAAAATAATAATAAGAAAATTGAATAAACATTTTAAGAATAAAAAGATAATAAAATATAAAAAATTAGATGTTAATGTTTTAAAAAATGATACTTATAGTAACGTTTTAAAATACATTAGAAATTATTTTAAAAAAATTATTTATTGAATAGTCAAATAAGTTTTTTAGCTAGTAAAAAAATTAAAAATTAATTGAAATGACTTACTAAACATAATGAAAATCAAACAAAAAAATTTGACTTTAAGGTAATTGTGACAAACTTTCTTAGACACTTGATGTATCTAAAATTTATAAAATCTATAATTTAGAAGCTTAGTTATAGAATAATCTATTTGCAAGACTTGAGAGAAAAATTCTATAGGTTGTGTTATTGTTTGGTCTGGGTAAGAAATTATGATTGTCTTTAATTCATTAGATTAAAGATTAATCTCGTTCATAATTTATAAATATTACTAGTTGAAGAAAAACTTTATATATGATGAAAATTAAATACGAATTCTCCTGATAAATAAATCATTCTTATTCATGCTTAAACCATTTATGTCAATCCTTTGAATTTGTGTTGTTGTTAATTTAGGACTTGAGGTGAATAAGGTTTTTAATTAGTCATAAAAATAAAAGAGAAAAACAAAATTATGGATTTTTTATAATTTGACTTTAATATAACTCATGTAAAAAAGCACCATTACAACTAGATCTACCAGCTGCACCGTTGTTATTGCTAAAATCTATACTGTTAATAGCGCTCAATTAAATCAAAGAAGTATATTTGTCTTACCTCTGTGTGTGATAACGTTAATTAGTTAATATTAGTAATATATATTGTGCTTTTAGAAAGTAATTTTGACCTTTAGAACTTGGAATCCTACCCCATATATTTCACATGTCAATCAATTCGACACATTATTCATTCTTCAACAACAAACTAAATGTTGCAATCGGGCAAGTCAATAGTAATGAAAATTGTGGATATGGATGCATGTATAAATATTGACATGACATGACATGATATTGATATTATTAATGCTAGTCAATATGTTATTAATATAAAATAGTTGGTGTTTAATGGAAATAAATTGATATTGATGTAACTGGTTTCCGTTTCTATAGTAAGATCCTGTTTTATGGCTTGGTGTGGTTGGCTACGCTACGTTATCTAACCCCTTTGAACTACCAACACTTGAGGTTGGGAACAAGTTGTGGACGGTTCGGACATTTACTAAAGGACACTGCTCAAAACCTCTTAATGATTCATCTTTAATGCTTGCAATTCATAGAATTGATTTAATCATATCCTATGTTTATGAATAATGAAAATAAAATATGATCAAACTATATTCCAATCAGGCTCATGCCTAACTAGAGGCGAGACAAATTACACATTTTGATGTTTTGGGTAGAAAGTCTTTAACCCTAATCGAGAAAACCCATCCCTAAACAATTAACTTAGCTTTTTGAACTCTTGAAGGTGAATTTTCCATCCTTGTTGCACCCTAAATTGTCATTAACCTGTGTAGATTTCTCTCTCTAGTACACTCTAATGTTAAAGAACACTCAATAATTATCTTCTTGAAATTAATCCTCTTGATTTCACCATCATCAGTTTCATCCTCAACAAAACACTAAAAGTTTGCATAAAAATATTATAATATATATATATATATATCTTATGCATAAAATTTAAAAGATATTACCATTATATATTACTAAAATTAGTTGGCTTAATTATATATTTTATAGTTTATATTTTTAATTTATATTTAAATAAAACTAAAATACTAATACCATGCATAGGTTTTAAGGGATTGTGAATACCTTATTCCAAGAGGGAGGGGTTTACCTCTTACTTTTACAAATTCGCAAGCTTAGCTTTTCATTTTCATGAAATGTATTGGGTTGAGTAGAGCTGAGCTTCTGTCGGTTTTGGTCGGATTCGGGTCAAAATATCCTAACCCACCAAAAATTGACCAACAAATAATATTGGCCCATTTCCAACCAATGGATATTCGGAAATTACGTATTTGAAAGGGTGGGTATATTCATATATGAGTACATGTTGGTTTTCCCCAAAAGAGGAGAAATTTTATGTTTCTTAATGAAATGAAAATTTTACCTACAAAAAAGATTAAGAATGGTTTATAATTATTTTGGTTCATATATTTGTAGATACTTTATTATTTTGACCTTATACATAAAAATCGAAAATTTTAGTTTTTGAATGAGCAAATTTAATGTACTTCGATGTGAGCTGGTTTTTATTTCTCTTGACTTTGACCATTACCTCTTCAAAAAAAAAAAAAAAAAAACTTTGACCATTATATTGTATGTTTGAATTAACTTTCAATTTTACTAAAATCAATTACCGAGTCAAGCTGAAGACCAAAACAATAAATAGTTATTTCAATTTTTTGAAAAAAATTTCAGCATAATTTTGGGGTCAAATTGATTCTAAGAAATATCCAAGCACATTAGTAATACATTACAAAATTTTCTTAATGATATAAAACTTTTAGAAATTTTTTAACTGGGAATTGTTTTTTATTATGAAAGATTTTTGTGACGGTTTAACAATTGTTGGAATTTTTTCCGATTTTATGCTGACTATATTCTCCTTTTCAGCCAAATTCACATGAATTTAATTAATTAAATGATGTTAATTTTATATTTCATTTAATAAAAAAATGGTTAGAAAAAGACCCTGAGACATGATTTATCATTGTTCTCGCTCAGTGATTATTAACTTAGATGCTCCACAACACAAGCGACCTCACCCCACATTTAGACATTGGGCACTGAGCCAGGCCACGTCACGTAGGTGTCGGCGAGATAACGAATAAATGTCAAAACCGTAAATAACTTGAAAACCCAGTGGCAAAACAGTAACCGCGCATTAACCTCTCCTATAAATACCCAGCGTGGCTCTTACAATCTAATAATTTCCCGCGGCAACAAACGCGGCTTCGCCCATTCTCATTTCTCTCTCTCCAGAAAAAAATATACATTTATATTATATTTTTTATCAATAAAAAATCAAACGAATAAAATTTTCATTTTCTTTTGTTTTTCTCGCTCTTGTTTCTCGGGAAAATTGATTTCACCGTAGTAGGAGCCAAGAAAAATTCCGAACCCGTGAACTCTTTTTCCTACTACAAATGCAATTTCTCTCTCTCTCTCTCCCACACTCTCTCTGCTAAAGTCGCAAACACAACCACGAACACTGTTTCTGAAGTGAAGCAATGAAGTTTCAGCCTCAGATCTCGTGCTGAATCATCGATCCGAGAGAGAGAGATAGAGAGGAGTTGGATTATTGATTCATGGAACCGCGGAGATGAAGTTCTACATATCGACGAGGGGGATAAAGAGAGTGACGATATCGAACAGTGAGGGAAAGGGATCGGCGAAGACGACGGCGGTGGCGGCCGGCTCCGGTCGCCGGATATCGGCTCGGACGGTGTTTCCGGTGGTGCTGGTGCTCGGGATCGTGCTGCCGTTTCTGTTCGTGAGGATCGCGATCTTGATGCTGGAATCTGCTGCGGCGTGTTCCTCATTGGGTAATCTATTCCTCCAACTTTTCACTTTCCTAACTATCTTTCTTATTTTGTGTTCATTTTCTTCTTTTCCTTTCACTCTCACAACAGTCTCACACTCTCATCATACTCCATTTACTTGATTTTTTTAACTTTAGTAAACGCTTAACTTTGCTTTTTCAAGTTTTACTTTTTTTTATATAAAAAAATTCAAATAATTACTTTTTAGTTTTTAACTTTTTTATATAGTTAGTTTATTATTTTAATAATAAATTAATTAATATACACTAATACAATTAAAAAAATTACACTCTTGTCTAATTGTGGATTTTTATGTATTTTAGGATTACTAAGTTTTATAAGAATTATTTTTAAAATTATATTTTGATAATTCTAATTAATTGATAGAATAATTTTTTTTATAAAATTTAAATTTTATATATTGACGGTATAATTTTTTTTATATCATCAACTAATAAAAAATCATGATCATGACAAATAGGACTTTGCAATCAGTTTTGTTAAACTCAATAATTTTATCGTATATACTGTATA